>NC_051861.1:101867948-102170032 GCF_015732765.1 Culex quinquefasciatus
TGTGCAATACAGAATAAGTGAAATCTTAGATACCACAGTAGAGTCTCAATGGCAATACATTGATACAGCCAACAATCCCGCAGACGAAGGAACTAAAATGATAACAACACAATCAAAATGGGTTTCCGGTCCAGATTTTTTGAAAACTTACGATAACCTTTGGAAAATTGGAGATAAAGGTTCCCCAGATCTGAGCCATGAGGAATTACGACCTATTTTTACCATAGCAGCTATAGATAAACCAAATTTTGATTGGTTGAACATTGAATGGTGCTCTGATTGGACCCGTTTAAAAAGGTCGGTATGTATAGTAATGAAATACATAGATTGGTTAAAACATAAATCAAAACAGACAACATTTGATAAAAATATTACAGCCTTTGATATGGAAAAGGCAGAAATAATCCTTATCAAGAAGGCACAATGGGACTCGTTTAGCGATGAAGTGTTGGACTTGACAACTAAAAATAGAATCGAAGAAGAGAGTAATATTAAACCACTAACACCAATCTTAGATAAAAATGGCGCACTGGTTTCAAACACTCGGTACGTCAATGCTAAATGCTTACCATATGGAGCTAGACAACCATATATTTTGCCTAAAGCTCATTATGTTTCACAACTCATTTTGAAAAAACATCACGAAATCTTTTACCATAAAAAGAGAGATGTTGCAATCGCTGCAGTGAGATTGAAATACCATATAATTCAGATAAAAGCAGCTATGAATAAAGTTGTCAATAGATGCCAATATTGCAAAAACAATAAGGCGAAGGCTTACGTTCCACAAATGGCGCCTTTACCTGAATGCCGAATTCAACCGTACGTAAAACCATTTACGCATACAGGAGTAGATTATTTTGGTCCTTACAATGTCTCAATAGGTAGAAGGACCGAAAAAAGATGGGGAGTCGTTTTTACATGTATGACGACAAGAGCAGTTTATTTGGAAGTTGCACACGATCTAAGTGCAGACGCCTTTTTGGTCTGTTTAAACTCCGTTCAAAGCAGACGGGGGAAGATAAAGTTCTTGTATAGCGACAATGGCACCAACTTTGTAGGTGCAGATAATGAGTTAAAGAAAATTCGCTATAGGCTTGCGTCTGATGGAATCGTTTGGACCTTCAATCCTCCATTATCCCCTCATTTTGGAGGAGCATGGGAACGAATGGTAAGAGAAATTAAGTCCTTGCTTCCCAGCGATACTATGCCTGAACATACGCTTAGAGCACTCCTCACTGAAATTGAATTTATTATAAACTGCAGACCACTTACATCTATATCGTTAGATGCAACGGATGACGAACCTATTACCCCGCATCATTTCTTAATGGGATGTGCAGGAAGTACTGAGACGTCACTAAATGATGTTTCTAAAGCCGAAGCCTCAAGGCAACAATGGAAAAGAGTACAACTCTTAGCAAAGAATTATTGGGACAGGTGGCTACACGAGTACCTGCCCACTCAAGCAAAACGATCAAAATGGTCGAAGGTTGTAAAAAATGTGAAAGTTGGCGATATAGCACTTATAGCCGACGACAATCAGAAAGCCAAATGGAAAAAGGGAATGATAATAAAAATTCATACTGGCAAAGACGGTAATGTAAGATCAGCAGTGGTAAAAACCGCTAATGGTGAATATACCAGACCTGTCGTGAAATTAGCAGTTTTAGATGTTTTGGAACCATCTAAACCTAAGGAAACTGAAAAACAAACTAAAAATATACAAGAACAAAACCCAGTACATTTTGTAGGCTATATAAAGGTTATTGAAAAACCAAAAGCCAACTGGGGTATAAGAAAACAAGTAGACATAGATGAAGTTAAAAAATTAGCTTCAAGGTTATCTGCATCCGACCCTAAACCAAAGAGGAGGAAAATTATTAGACCCTGCACCTGGATGAACATTTTAACAACGTTGTATTTTATATGTTTATTCCTTGGAAAATCCCTTGGATTTCAAGGATCTGGATTAATTGCATATGATTGCAGCAATCCTGAGGTAAATTTAACTAGCTACTCTCTCTTGGACGTGGCTTCATGTTTACCACCGACAACTAATCTGTCAACACAGGAAATATATATTCAGGTGTTACAAAAAAAGGTGAACAAGGAGACAAAAGTTTTTCAATGTAAAGTTATAATACAAAGAAAAATTAGGCATTGTGGGATGCATTCACACACATCGGATTATTACAAAGGGTATGAATACATAGTTAAAGATTTTACTTCAGAGGAATGTAGATATTCACAACAACTGGGAACAATCAAACTAGCGTATGACTTCCATCTTCACGAATTAAAACGCAATGCTACCACTAGAGGGGAAGAGTTGATCGTTGGAACACTTTCCGGTAGTAGTTGCAGAGGTGGGACTTATAAAACTCATCTTTACACCTGGGAAGACGCTCTGGTTTACTACCAATATGAAATTACGCTACGCGATTATACAGCAGTAGTAGATTCAGAAAATGATATTATTCATTTGAAAAATGGCTTAACCTGCACGTACAGCCAAGGAAAATGTCTGGATGCAGAAGATGGGTACTTAACATGGGACATAGAATTCAATAAAAAATGCGAAGAAACTGAATTTGAAGTTTTGTTTGAAGGGGTAGTTAACAAAACCGTGAATAACGAAAAATCAAACCCAATGTATAGTACTATTACGTCCACTCATTTGTTCTCGATACGCACCAAAGATGTAACGAGAATCTGTGGAAGAATAGGGTATACCACTGATCACCCCGCATTATTCTTTTAGAAACATCTGTTGGAGATTCCCCATTCACGAAATCAAACGTGGTGGGAAGAAATTTTGATCTCTTTACATATTTCAACTCAAAAATTACGTTCGTAGAAAACTACTTCGGACAAAGTATGACGGAGTTGTACAATACTGTAATGACAGAGATGTGTAAAGTCGACAAATCTTTACTAGAAACAAAACTAACATTAGCAAGAATTAATCCAGCTGAATTCGTCTCAAGCATTATAAGACGATCAGGATATACAGCAGTAGCAGCAGGGAAGTATTACATGTACTCGAATGCAAACCTGTATACGTAACACCCCGGTTTGAGGATAACTGTTACCAAGAGATTCCAGTATTTTATAATAATAAATCCATGTTCATTGCACCAGTAACAAGAATTTTACAAAATCGTGGAAATCAAATTGATTGTACACCAATACTGCCTGCAAAATTTCGCATTGGAGGGAAATGGTACACAGTAGATAACAAATTTAGAGAAACGGTAGCACCGTCTAAAATATCAACAGAAATAGTCATAGCTTGGAAATACACTCCTTTACCAAACTTAATGGAAAGCGGTGTTTATGACTATGACAGTGTAGAGAAAATGAAAAACATGATTTATAATCAGGTAGACAAACGCGTTGCCTCAAATGTGCTTCATAGACTATTAGACGGCCATCAATCAGATCAACAAGGATATCGATTAGAAGCATTAAATGTAGTTGAAAAAGCCCAGAACATTATATACTCGATATTTGAATCATCATATATTATAGGTTTTTGTCGTATTTCATCATTCTTTTCTGGAATAATCATGATGAGTTATATATGTATACTAATATTTAATCCCATGACATGGATAATGATCTAAAGGAAGATTAAATGTAACAAAACAAGAGAACAAGCACAGATCAACATAAATTTAGAGACGCATCTGTAATATTTTATTTTGTAAACCATAGGATGATTTACGGGTCCCGGAATGTAGACGCGTAGTGAACATTTATAAAGATCCGGAAATATCTTCAAACCGGACATTACAATTAGACTTATTCTCATAGGAAGGAGGAAATATCAGGTAGATTCACCTGACCACAGGGGGGCTACCAAGAACAAAAGGAAATATCAAAGGGTTAATGAGATTAGTGAGAAGGTAGACACCATGTGGCGAGGTAGTTAAAAGGATTACATGACAAGGAAGGAAGTGTGTAAATCTGATTAATCCGTCCCGCTTACTCTTATGCTGATCAATAATTTAAACTATATACTTCAGTAGTGTAACACGTAGGTTTAATGTTATATTGTAAAATTTTCCAAATAAAAGTTAAGTTCGAGATCACTCCCAAAAACAACTGTTTTACTTCAGTCAATTGAGAACTCCTCATCCTCGTATTAGAACGAGCAGTCTCCAGCAGCCAGCAGTCTCCAGCAGTCACCCGGGATCAGCACCAGCAGTTCTACTTGGAGTCGTCGGCAGCCAGAGCGTAAGTTCCGCAAATTAAAAACGTACCCACACGTTTTTACAACAGGTATTACCTGTACTTTGACCACAAATATTAATATCAGGGCCAGGTGACCTACCGGTTCCGAAAATCCAGAACATCCGAAAAGTTCATGTTTTACTGTTTTTCACATACATGTGATTTTAATACTCTCATGATAGTTGAAATTGAGCCATAAAACTTACTAAAAAGTTAAAAAATGTAATTCTGTTAAAATAAAAGAAAGAAAATTCCATTTTAGCATAAGGGTTTAATAACAGTTTATTTTATCATGACAAAATTTGTTATTGGTCTGATATTGGTTGAAAGCTAAAACCACTTTGAAATAACATTTTTTGTTATGGAAGAATACCTCCAACTGTTATTGGGATGATCGGACTACTTGTGAAAATAATAAAAACAATAATAAAGATTTGTTCGAAGAATAACTAAAAATAACTAAGTCTGTTATTACAATAACAATCCAATAACAAAAAATCATAACGACGAATAACAAATCTTGTTATAAATAACATAAAATGTTATTGGCCAAGTATTTTCAAACATCAAAAAAATGTTATTCCCAAGATATTTTCGTCTGCTCGTTTTGGTAGTATATAAGAACATTTTTTTTCTAAAATAAAATCACCTAAAATCAGGATCAACTCGGTTGACTCAAGAAAAAAAAAATTTCAGAACATTGGCAAAGTTACATACAACAAGATTCACTTCCAACCTAATAATTTTCCAAAATTTCAAGAGCTATTCTTTCCAATGCTTTTAAAGATCAAAAATTTGGATGAAAAATTGATTTTTGGCGATTATTTTAGATCGAAGCTCGCCTAGAGGGATAATTGAATAGTTATCTGTTGCATCTGCATTTGCAAAAAAAATGAAATCATGCTCCAGATATTCATAACACTACCCAAATAAGACGTTACTCAAATTCAGTAGCCTAAAACAACCCTGAAACAAAACATGTCAACAGCAACGGTAAAAACCCTTTTCTCCAAAAACCCGTGAATCCCACAATCCTGTTTCTATTGACGGATGCTTCGCGACTTGAAAGGGATGCCCACATAGAAAAATGGGCGGAAAACGTCCAAAAAGCGGGGACGTTTTGCCTGAAAGCGGGCCCGATTTTCAGCACGCTTTTTCCCCTCGTTGTGGCCCATTTCGTGCCAGAATGCAACATTTAGGCGGGCGTTACGCATTTTGGCCGATGCATTACGCCCGTCTGAGGCACGATTTTAGGCCCGTTTTGACCACGATGACGGGCAAAAAGGGTGGCGGAACGGGGCGCATTTTGGGGGTTCTTCTTCTTCTTTATTATTTCCGGTTTCAGTTTAGGGCGGTTAGGGTGATCAATATAATTAGGGTGACAAAAAAACAAAACAAATTAAAAATTTTATTCAATTAAATCTTACATCAACAATACAAACTTAACCTAATTATAACTAGCTCAGATAAATATAAGTTGGGTTAGTAGGATTACATGACTTTGAATAGGTCTTATTGGTTCTAATGGCTAATTTTGCTAAAATAAGTTTACAAAATGAGGTATAAATAAATTTGATAAAATTAAGATAAACTAAGTTGAAATCAGTTAAATTTAGTTAAATTTGGTTCAATTAAGTTATGTTAAGTTTCATTTGGTTAAATTTGGTTGAGTTTATTTAAAATAAGCCAAATTTAGTTGAGTTTAGTTGAATAAAGTTTTTTTTTTTATTAAATCGAATTTAATTCAGTTAAATTTTAGTTAAATCAAGTTAAATTTAATTCAACTAAGTTAAATTACGTTGAATTAATTGAAATTAAGTTAAATTGAGTCAACTAATGTCGGATTAAGATAAATTCAGTTAATTAAGTTAAGTTAGTTAAATTGAATTAAATTTGGTTAAATTTAGTAAAATAAAGTTGAATACAGTTTCATTTAGTTAAATTTAGATAAATTAAGTTAAATTTAGTTAAACATAGTTGTATCAAATAATTGAAGTTTAGTTAAATTTAGTTAAATTGAGTTAATTTTAGTTAAATTGAGTTAAATTGAGTTAAATCGAGTTAAATTTAGTTAAATTGAATTAAATTTAGTTGAATTTAGATAAGTTTAATTGAATTAAGATAATTTATGTTAAACTGAGCTAAATTTAGTTAAATTAAGTTAAATTTAGGTAAATTTAGTCAAATTTAGTTAAATTTGGTTAATTCTGGTTAAACTTGGTTAAATATAGTTTAGTTGAATTTAGTTATTTTTTGCTAAATTTGATGAAATGAAGTAAAATTTAGTAATCTTTAGTTGAACTGACTTATTTATTGGTATGTTTAGATATTCTCAGATTAATTTTAAAAATTCAGTTAAATTTTGTAAAGTCAGGTAAATACTAAGTAAATTTAGTTTAATTCGATTAAATTTGGTTAAGTTTATTTAAAATAAGTCAAATTTAGTTGAATAAAGCTATATTGTATTAAATTGGGTTTAATTCAGTTAAATTTTATTTAAATCAAGTTAAATTTATTTCAACTAAGTCAAATTAAATTAAAGTTAAGTTAGTTGAATTTGATTAAATTTGGGTCAATTTAGTTAAATAAAGTTGAATACAATTAAATTTAGTTGAATTTAGATCAATTAAGTTAAATTTAGTTGTAACAAATAATTGAAGTTTAGTAAAATTTAGTTTAATTGAGTTACATTAAGTTGAATTTAGATAATTTGATTTGAATTAAGATAGTTTATGTTAAATTGAGCTAAATTTGGCTAAATTAAGTTAAATTTAGGTAAATTTAGTCAAATTTCGTTAAATTTGGTTAATTTTGTTAAAACTTGGTTAAATACAGCAAAGCTTAGTTGAATTCAGTTATTTTTTGCTAAATTTCGTGAAATTTAGTAAAATTTAGTAAAATTTAGTTGAATTTACAAACTTTTTGTTAAGTTTAGATATTTTCAGATTAATTTTGTAAAATTCAGTTAAATTTTGTAAAATTAAGTTAAGACTAGGTAAATTTTGTTTAATATTATTAAATTTGGTTAAATTTATTTAAAATAAGTAAAATTTAGTTAAGTTTAGTTGAATAATATTATTTTTTATAACATTGGGCTAATTCAGTTGAATTTTAGTTAAACTAAGTGAACTAACGTCGAATTAATATAAATTCAGTTAATATTAATTTAAGTTAGTTAAATTTAAATAAATTTGGTTAAATTAAGTTGAATTTAGTTGTTTTAAATAATTGAAGTTTAGTTAAATTGAGTTAAATAAAGTTGAATTTAGATAAGTTTATTTGAATTTAGATAATTTATATTAAATTGAGCTAAATTTAGTTAAATTTGGTTATTTTTTGTTAAACTTGTTTAAATATATTAAAGTTTAGTTATTTTTTGTTATGTTTAGATAATTTCAGATTAATTTTGTAAAATTTAGTTAAATTTTGTAAAATTAAGGAAAAATACATTAGTTTAATTTCATCAAATTTTGTAAACTTCAGTTGAATTTAGTTATTTTTGTTAAATTGAGTTAAATTCAGTTAAGTAGAATTTTGTTTATCTTAGCTAAATTAAATTAAATTTAGGTAATTAAGTATATGCGTTAAGGTAAGTTAAAAAACTTGGTTGAAATTAATTAAATATATTAAAAAAATAGTTTTATCTAGTTAAATTTAGAAAAATTTATCAAAATTTTGGAAATTTTAGTATAATTTAGAAAATTTGTAGTTGTAGTTGAATTTAGTATTTTTTTGTTATATTGAGTTAAATTTAGTTATTTTTTTAGAATTTAGATAAATTCAGATAAATTAAGCTAAACTAAGCTAAATTATGGAAAGAGTGGAACTCTATAATAAAGAGTTAAAAAAAATCAATTACGGTAAGTTTATATGAAATTAAGTGCAGTAAAATTAAGTAAAACCAAGTTTAATTTAGTGTATTTTAACTTAATAAAGTTTTAAGTAAAATCAGGTTAATTATAAATAAATTAAGTTAAATTAGATTAAATTTAGTTATATTTAGAAAACTATAAGCTGAATTTGGATATTTCCTGTTAAATTAAGTTGAATTTTGTAAAATTAAGTAAATTTTTATTACAGTTAGTTAAATTGTGTTAAATTCAGTTATATTAATTTTAAAGATGAATTGAGTTAAAATTAAATTTGTTATGTATAATAAAGTAAAATTTAGTTAAATTAAGTTAACTTAAGTTAAATTTAGCTAAATTAAGCAAAATTAAGTTAAATTAAGTTGAACTTTGTTAAATTAAGTTAAATTATATTAAACGAAGTTTATTTAAGTTCACTTAAGACAAATGCAGTTCAATTCGTTAAAATTTAGTTAAATTAATTTAAATTCAGTAAAATTTAGTAGAATTTTGCAAAATTTTGTTAATTTTGGTTACAGTTAGTTCAATTTGATTGAAATTAGTTACATTAGGTTCAATTAAGCTTGATTAAATTTAAACTAAGTTAATTAAAATATGTATTAAGTTAAAGCAAGCAAGAAAAAAGGAGTTTATAGAAGATCCAGAGATATTTTTTTAAATTCAGTTAAATGTTTAAAAAGAATTGGGCTTAATTTAATTAAATTTTGTTTGATTAAGAAAACTTTTGTTAAATTTAGTGGCAATTTGTTAACTCAGTTAAATACAGTTAATTTTTGTAATAATAAGTTAAATTTAGGTAAATTAGGTTAAATTTAGTTGATTTTTGTTCAATTGAGTAATTAGATTAATTTTGTAATTAGTAATTAGATAAATTTTGTAAAATTAAGTTCAATTAAGATAAACTTAGTTGAACTAAATTATATTAATTACATTTCATTACACTTAGTTGCATTTGTTTGATTTATTAAAAAAATATATAGAAAAAAAAAAGTTTTATAAAGTCAAATGGAGTTCAATTATGTTGAATTTAGATAAGTTAAATTGAATTAAGATAATTTATGTTATATTGAGCTAAATTTAGTTAAACTAAATTAAATTTAGTTAAACTAAGTTAAATTTAGTTAAATTTGGTTAATTTTGGTTAAACTTGGTTAAAAATAGTAAAGTTTAGTTAAATTCGTTTATTTTTTGTTAAATTTCGTGAAATGAAGTTAAATTTAGTAAACTTTAGTTGAATTTACTTATTTTGTGTTTAGTTTAGATATTTGCAGATTAATTTTGTAAAATTAAGTTAAATTTTGTAAAATCAGGTAAATTTAGTTTAATTTCATTCAATTTGGTTAAGTTTATTTAAAATAAGTCAAATTTAGTTGAGTTGCGTCAAATTACGTTGAATTAATTGAAATTAAGATAAATTGAGTAAACAAAAATCGAATTAAGATAAATTCAGTTAAAATTATGTTAAGTAGGCTGAATTTAATTAAATTTGGTTAAATTTAGTTAAATAAAGTCGAATACAGTTACATTTAGTTAAATTTAGATAAATTATGGTAAATTTAGTTAAATTTAGTTAAATTGAGTTATATTAAGTTGAATTAAGATAAGTTGAATTGTGTTAAGATAATTTATGTTAAGAATAACGAGGAGGTTATAGAAGATCCAAAGATATTTTATTTTTATTCAGTTAAATGTTTAAAAATAATGTAAAAGGTAGTTGAATTGGGCTTAATTTAGTTAAATTTTGTTTGATTTAGAAAACTATTGTTATATTTAGTGATAATTTATTAACTCAGTTATATACAGTTTATTTTTGTATTATTAAGTTAAATTTAGGTAAATTCAGTTAAATTTAGTTGATTTTTGTTCAATTGAGTTATATTTAGATAAATTTTGTAAAATTTATTAAAATAAACTTAGTTGAATTAAATTATGTTAATTACATTCATTAAATTTAGTTACATTTGATTGATTTATTACAAAATATATAGAAAAAAATGTATTATTTTGTAAAATTTATTTAAGTTTCTTTATATTTAGTAAAACATATTTAAAATAAGATAAATTAAATTAAGTTAATCAAATTATGTTAAGTAAAGAAAAGAAATAGTGAAAGTTAGATAAATTTATAAAAAAAATGTTTTATTTAGTTGAATTTATCAAAGTTTAATTAAATTTAGTTATGTTTATTAAAATTCAAGTAAATTTATTAAAATAAAATTAAGTGAATAAATTTTGATTAAAAATAGTTAAATAAAGGTTAAATTTTGTTAAATTAATAAAAAAAATCGTTTTATTAAGCTGAATTTAGTAAAATTTAATAAACTTTATTAAAATGTAGTTAGCTTTAGTTAAATCAAGTAGAATTTAGGAAATTTTTGTCATGTTGAGTAAAATTTTATAAAATGTTGTTAAAGTAAGCTAAACTAAGATAAATTACGTAAACTATGTTAAATTTGGTTAAATTTAGTTATATTTAGAGAAAAATAGATGAATGTAGTTATTTTCTGTTAAATTTTTTAACATTTGATTAATTTTTGTTACAGTTAAATTATGTTAAATTTAGTTATATTAATTTATTTTATGTTGAATTCAGTTAAAATAAATTTAATTAAGTTAAATTGAGTTTAATTAACTTAAATCAAGTTAAATTTAGTAAAATGAAGTTCATTAAGTTAATTTAAGTTAAATAAGGTTGACTTCGGTAAAACTTAGTTAAATTAGGTTAAATTCAGTTGAATTTAAAAAAAATCAGATAAATTTTGCAATATTCAGTTAAATTTTTAAAATTTAGTAACGTTTTGTAAAATTTAGTTAAATTCGGTTAAATTTAGTTAAACATTTTAGGTGAATTCAGCTATTTTTTGTTAAATTGAGGTAAATTCAGTTAAATTTTGTAAAAGGTACATTTAGCATTTTTTTTTTAAATTGAGTTAAGTTTTTATTAAATTTAGTTAAATTAAGTTAAATAAAACTATTTTAAATCATTTTAAATTAAGATGAATTAAGATAAATTATGTAAAATTAAATAAAGTTTGATAAATTTAATAAAATTAGTTAAATTTAATTCAATTTAGGCAAATAACGGTAAATTATGTTAAATTTATTGAAACTTAGATAATATTGGCTAAATCTGGCTAGTTAAGTTGAATTTAGTTAAATTTTTTAAAAAAATAATTAAATTTAGTTGAATTAGAATAAATTTAGTCAAATTTAAAAATAGTTAAATATAATTAATACTATAGTTAAATATAATTAATACTTAATTTAGCTATATTAGTTAAATTTATTAAAACTTAGTAATTTTGGTTAAATTTAGTTAAATTTAGGTTAATTTAGTAAATTTGTTTATGCGTGCAATAGATAGATAAAAAAATAAATTGTTTTCAATAAGTCCAAATAAGTAAACATTAGTAAAAATTAGCTTAAATTTGATTTTAATTAGTTTATGGGTCTCGTGGCGCAGGGGTAGCGGCTTCGGCTGCCGATCCCGATGATGCTATGAGACGCGGGTTCGATTCCCGCCTTATCCAATGAGCTTCTATCGGATGGTGAAGTAAAACGTCGGTCCCGGTTTCTCCTGTCTCGTCAGAGGCGCTGGAGCAGAAATCCCACGTTAGAGGAAGGCCATGCCCCGGGGGGCGTAGTGCCAATAGTTTCGTTTTTTTTAGTTTAATGAATTAACATTAGCTACCGTCATCAGGGGTGACATTGGGTCTGGGGTGAGATTGGGTTATACAAAAAATCAGAATGTCGCCCCTGATGACGGTACATATAGTTGAAATTTGTAAAATTTAGTTTAAAGAATTTGTAAAATTTAGTTCAACTATAGTTGACAATAAGTAATATTAGGTAAATTTTGTCAAAATGAGATGAAACTTGATAAAATTTCTGAGAACTTTGAATAGTAAAATATAAACTACTTTCCTGCCTAGAAGAGGAACAAAAAGCGTGCGAGAAGTCAATTCTCTCTCGGAAAAACCAAAAAAGGAACAAATGCGTAGCACTTAAGCAAATCGACGCTGGTCAGTTGAGGTTCCAGCTGACGGAATCCTTGCCGATGCGACCTCGGCCGGCCCCGATGGCGTGACGTCGTTTGGGTTGCGAGAGATGCATCATCTGCTGCAGCGAGTTGAACAGCTCGGTCACGGTTGATCCGCAGGCGTAGCACCGACAGACTGCTTTGGATGTTGGGACAGACGGACTGGACAAACTGCTGGACGGCCGGGTTGGCGGCAGACGGTTTGACGGCCTGCCCGTACAGCTTTTTGCGCTGTTCTTGAAGCTTTTTGCGCAGCGAAAGTTCTGCATGATGCTCTGGGTGTCGAACTGCAGCGCTTGCGGGGCCGGTCCGGTTGTTGGTTATTGGTTAGTAGGTGCTGCTGGGCCAGTACCGTGCTGGACTCATAGCCAAACCGTGACGTGGCCTTGTTGATGCGGATCAACGGTTCCCGACGAGTGGAATCCACAGTTGCCGAACGCTTCAGATTGATGACGTTGGTTTTGCTGCTGGGGGAACCGACTGTTGCCGAAGGCGTCGCTGTTCGACGGGAAGGTCTGGCAAAATTTCGTTCCGCTCGACTTATTGTACTGCGGAACCACTTGCTGAAGCCCGATCTGGATTGGGCGACACTGTTGCCGGTGCCGATTTCGGTTGTTCACGTTGACCCCGTTCCGCTGCCATCCAGCGGCCATCCACTCCTGCTCCTCCTCGATGACCGTGTCCTGAAGGCGGTAGTGATGATGGAATACGTGAGAATAATAATCAATGTTAAAAACTTACCTTTAATCTGCCGACCAACACCACACCTGCACACATTTTTTCCTGACCAACTGAAAAGTTCAAACGAAAAAGTTTGACAGTTCGCGCGTTATGAAAAATGAGAGAGTGTGCGTTTCGGCCTGCACGAATTTTATTGGTGTGCGTGTGCAACTCAAAAATCAACATTCTCGTGGATTGAGTCTTTGATAGGGGGTCTGAACTGGCCCTGGCGAAGCCCGCTAATCGCCCGCTCCCCCCCCAAAAGTTAGAGTGGGTGATTGATATTCTAGTGTTGTACTGCGCACTTCAGAAATTGCGCGTACGGGACAGATCATCCCCTGGCCCAAAGTGGGAGTGACAGTGTGTGTATGTGTGCGAGTAATACCAAATAGTTACCCGTTTCCCGGAATACTTAAACGCGGCGATTGGCATTGTAATGATGATGATGATGGTGGCGATGATCAAAAGATGGGAAAATTAATTTTAATGAGACGCTCTGCCGGTCACACCGGATAGGGGTTGGGTTGGCAGATATATTTGTTTCCTTTTAGTTGAAATGGATGAGTACTGTTGGGCTTTATGACTGATTATGGCACAAATCGATTTTCTGACGTTTGCTTTCAGTAAATTACAAAATTGCATACTAATCACACGTATCAATTTTATATCTTTTGAATTGCTTCAAGCAACGTGCCTAAAATTAAGTTTTTCGAAAAATAAACAGATTTACAAAATTAATCTTTTTACCCACATGCCATTCAACGTTTGAATCTCCGGCTATAGCATGGATTGTGTGAGTGATAATTTAATTACATACTATAGCCTTATTTTATTACCTGAGAGCTGACATTGACATCCAAAATGCTCAAGCTCTACCATATGTATCAACCGGCAGGCAGCCAACTTTACTGTGCTTTGCATAGCCAATTCAACTGTGGTGGACCAATTGATGAAATTACGGGTGGGTCATGCAAGCAAACAACTTTTTGTTGGTTTATTTGTTTTTATTTATTATACTGATTTAAGGTAAAATTCCTCAAATTTTTGAAAATTTAATTCGGTTTGAATTTATTGCTTTTCTCTAAAAAAATACTCTATTACAACACTAAATAATTGAAAATCTTAATTTTTTTTAATTGTAAAATTATTTGTTTTTCAATTATTGGAAGCACAGCTAAATCTTCACATTTCAAAATAAACATTTCATCACAAAATCTCAATTTTGACAATCCTTTGATACATATTATGGAGAAACAGAAAAAAATATCAAAAATGTCTATTTTCATTGCCAAAATTTTCATCGTTTGTCTTTTTGATATGACTGGTGACTACTACATCAAGAGATCACGACAGTGACGATTTACACCGTGCACAAGCTTACACACTTAAACTAAGTTCCCAATTTGGAGCGCACGCACGAGGTCTGAATAATTAAAATTTGCCCCTCTTCTTTGTATGCATCCATGCAAAAACTTGCACACACACACATACGTTAAATTGAATACACTCACACGAACACAAAAAAAGTACTGAATCACTATCATAGGTGCAGATATAAGTGATATTTTCGGCTAGCCGGCCTCCGCAGAAGGTTTTCTGAGTATGGACTGTCGGAAAACGCTAGGGTTTGGATGTGTGCTAACCGGTATGAAGTTATTCTTGAAACAATCAAACTTGGTAGTTTAATGGAAGTTCACCTAATTGATCGGGTATTCAAAATTGATTAATTGCTTCGCCTAATTAAAAAAAACATGTAACACATGAAGCTATCACAAAATTAATTTTGCAAGATCGAAATTTTTTTTTAGTTGCATACTTCTTAAATGATTTAAAAAATCTGTACCGATTTTAAAAACAAGAGAAGCTTATTCCAGATACGTTAATGATAAACGGTTTTAGCAACTTAAACGTTTTTTGACTTGTTGCCAAAAAACTGTTTTTATCCTTGATCTTATTCCCACACGGAGAAAAAAGAGTTCCCAAAATCGTGAACCGTTCATGAAAATGGGAACCAAGAACAAAGTGTTCCCATCCCATTTCCGAAAACGTACCATGGGATTTGAACACTTTGTTCGTGGTTCCCATTTTCATGAACGCTTGTTCACGATTTTGGGAACTCTTTTTTCTTCGTGCAATTATTCAATCATTTACAGGCTAGAACGCTGTGTACGGTTCTGTGCCAAAATGTTTCCATGCAAGTAGAACTTGAATGTCAACGGCATGTTACCCCAGGGTTAAAAGGGGTTGCATATATCAAATGTTAGTGAAAAACAAACATTTAAACAAAATAAAAAAAAAACTGTGAAAATAACAAATTTATGTTTTTTTCCATTTTTCCAACAAAAAAAATGTATCGACATGTAACCCCGTATGAAAGAGAGAGGTTTTTTCCCTTTACTCCTTACATTGACATTGAGGTAGTCTTTTCGAGGGAACTTCGAAAAAACATCGTCGTCGGTGAAAGGTCCGACGAATTTTTGTGCAAAATTTCTCGTTCTCCTTGAGCGAGTCTCTGGGCAAAACAATCAATGTTTACATCATTACTTCTGGCAAGAGTATTTCTGGTTGACCTTCCAGTACCCTTAATCTTTGAGAATCAAGGGTACGATGCATTAATGGGCTCAAGTTCGCGAAATGATTGCACCTTAATCCATCAACCAGTGCTCATAACTTTTACTCGCACTGAAAACTAAAAACTAAAAACTAAAAACTAAAAACTAAAAACTAAAAACTAAAAACTAAAAACTAAAAACTAAAAACTAAAAACTAAAAACTAAAAACTAAAAACTAAAAACTAAAAACTAAAAACTAAAAACTAAAAACTAAAAACTAAAAACTAAAAACTAAAAACTAAAAACTAAAACTAAAAACTAAAAACTAAAAACTAAAAACTAAAACTAAAAACTAAAAACTAAAAACTAAAAACTAAAAACTAAAAACTAAAAACTAAAAACTAAAAACTAAAAACTAAAAACTAAAAACTAAAAACTAAAAACTAAAAACTAAAAACTAAAAACTAAAACACACTTGACACTTGACACTTGACACTTGACACTTGACACTTGACACTTGACACTTGACACTTGACACTTGACACTTGACACTTGACACTTGACACTTGACACTTGACACTTGACACTTGACACTTGACACTTGACACTTGACACTTGACACTTGACACTTGACACTTGACACTTGACACTTGACACTTGACACTTGACACTTGAAACTTGACACTTGACACTTCACACTTGAAACTTGACACTTGACACTTGACACTTGACACTTGACACTTGACACTTGACACTTGACACTTGACACTTGACACTTGACACTTGACACTTGACACTTGACACTTGACACTTGACACTTGACACTTGACACTTGACACTTGACACTTGACACTTGACACTTGACACTTGACACTTGACACTTGACACTTGACACTTGACACTTGACACTTGACACTTGACACTTGACACTTGACACTTGACACTTGACACTTGACACTTGACACTTGACACTTGACACTTGACACTTGACACTTGACTCTTGACACGTGAAACTTGACACTTGACACTTGACACTTGACACTTGACACTTGACACTTGACACTTGACACTTGACACTTGACACTTGACACTTGACACTTGACACTTGACACTTGACACTTGACACTTGACACTTGACACTTGACACTTGACACTTGACACTTGACACTTGACACTTGACACTTGACACGACACACGTCCGACACTTGACACTTGACACTTGACACTTGACACTTGACACTTGACACTTGACACTTGACACTTGACACTTGACACTTGACACTTGACACTTGACACTTGACACTTGACACTTGACACTTGACACTTGACACTTGACACTTGACACTTGACACTTGACACTTGACACTTGACACTTGACACTTGACACTTGACACTTGACTCTTGACACTTGACACTTGACACTTGACACTTAACACTTGATAACGTCATGATTCGAATTCCCGGACGCTTCGAAACCCGGACACTTCAACTTGTTTTATCAATTATTTGGATATAAGTTCGCATTATGAATGTCAAAACTGTGTTATTTGATGATTTCTAACATCAACTTTTATTTAAAGTTTGTTTGAACGCTGTAGTTAATGGCAAAACAGTTAAATAAAATAAAAAAGCTTATCAAAAATGCGAAACATTTCAACGGAAATATTTTATAGGCGTCCGAAGCACTGGGAAGGCAAAGCAGAAATTTATGTTTTTGATTTTCTTAAATTCTAGCCATTTTTTATATAAACTATCGATTGTTTTTATATTAACAGCTTATTTGAGACCTAAAAAATGCCATTCACTAACATTTCAGTTCAAAGAGCAAAATCGAGTGTCCAGAATTCGAAGCAAAAGTGTCCGGGATTCGAAGCACAACATTTTAATTTTCAAATTCTGATGAATTTTTTTTCGAAAAGACATATTTTGCATGCATTCTCTTAAAACTTTGACTATTTGTCCCGCCCGTGTGAATCAATCGGACCGCGCACTGGACTAACAATCCAGAGGTCGCCGGTTCGAATCCCGCGGCGGGTGCTCTAAAATTCTTTGTGTAAATATGGGTATTCGGCGCCGTCGCTCCGTGCCATACTTTCATACACTTAGGAGCCCAGGGCGGCGAAGTTCTTGTAGATTAAAAGGAAGACACTAGTGGTTGGTACTAGCAATGGTGGCCGACAGCTATAAAGTCAACTTCGTTTTTTTTTCTCTTAAAACTGACTATTTATACTAAATCCTTATGATATTTCTACATTTCCAACTTATTACATGATTTTTTGCCAGCTATAACAAAAATATTATGGTACTAAGTGTCCGGATTTCGAATCATGACGTTACTTGCAAAACCTCGATGAACCTCGTTGGATACATGTACGACGCGTGCTGAAAAAATCTTGTTTTTGCAACTTGTTGCATGAACTCCTATTTTGAAAAATTGCAGATGACAAACAATGCCATTTTTTAAGCTTTGGCACATGTTGGTCCAAATCCAAATTGGCAGTGCTGCCAATTTTTCGAAATAATAATTATTTATAAAAAAAAAAACATAAAAAAACTATTGAATTTGTTTTACTTTATTTTTCTGGAATCCTTGATGCACAATCAAATTTGCAATCGAATGTTTTATATTTACATTTCATTTACAAAAGAAAATAACACATAAAACTGTTTCTTTTTGCATCATCAGCGACGATTTTTTAAGTGACGATAATTTAGTAAATCAAACCATCCACATTAACGACCCCCGGGTCTTTTGTGGTCTCTATTGCAAGTTTCTGCTCGAACCTAGGAGTCCGAAGGCTTGAATGGGGAGAGCACCCAAACCTCTTTTACTCCAAGGAACCTTCCACCCCAGTGTTTGAACTGACGACCTTTGGATTGTGAGTCCAACCGCCGCCAGCGATTCCACCGGAGTAGGCTTGGTTTGGTGTGTTGTTTGTACTTATGGCATGGAGACGACTCCTACACCTGGAATGACTTTAACGGCCTAACAACCAAGGCCGGGACCGACATTTTACTTCCTCATCCGATGGAAGGTTGCACCAGATGGGAATCGAACCCAGAATCATCCGCTTACAAAGCGGACAGCGTAACCATTCGGCCACGCACTGCCAGTCAATATGCGTTTGATTTTCAAGGTCAAAAATGGTAAAGTATCGTGAAATTTTCTGATGCATCGAATAAAAATACTTTCATTATTTTCAAATTGACCGTAATATTTGATATTATGAAAAAAAGGTTTCGACTTTTATAAATGTTTGGGTTGATTTGAAATTTTTGAGCATATGTTTATTCAAAAGACCAGATTTTTTTTCTTTTTGAGGAATTCAAGTAAAGTTCTTCTCAATCATAAATTTTATTTTGCGTTTGAAATAAAGTAAAAATATTTTGTTCGTATTTTTTCACTTTTTCCAATAATTATGATTTTTTTTTGATAAATTGGTAATCCTGCCACATGAATTTTTACCAACTTGTGCCAAAGTTTAAAAGATGGCATTTTTGTCGTTTAAAAATATCCAAAAAAGAGTTTTTTCAAACATGTTTATTTTACACAATCCATTTTTTGCAAAAATGTAATTGTGTTTTATTATATTTTATCAAGGGTATGACTTTTTTTTAGAAGTCCAATGTCTGAATAGATTTCAAAATTCCTTCCTAAGAAAAATGTTTTCAGTAGGAATTTTGCTAGTTTTTTCCTGCTTCCGTTAATCCTTTTTCATACTTTAAAAACGTCCTTTAATGCAAATGTACTTAAAATTAGATGCAAGGAATTCCATAACACTAAAAATTGTAAACAAGACACCACTTCTGTAATCTGATAAGTATAAATAATAAACACTGAATTGAAAATAAAATAAACATATTTTTGAATATTTTAATACCTATGGAGAGCTGCCAAAGTTATACGGATGAATTCCAAAATTTCCAAAAGATTTGCTCGTTCTAGGATGAACTGCTTAACAGACTATCAAAATAACAAAATCGAAAAGTATTACTCTTCGATACAAGTTTACATTTACCATTCACCATAGAGTGAATCTTATCAGAACTTGTTTCGTACACTTAAAATACCATTCTAAGAGTGAACTTGTTGTATGAAACTCGATGCAAAACAGTTTCCCAAAAATCTCCTATCTCTGAAACAAACAATCTCAAACTATCGCCCAAAGATCTCAATTACCTCGCCGAGAACAATTACTGCTGTATACTAATACATTAAGTACACACAATTTCCACTTTATGCTCCGGGGGTGGCTGTTCGTGTTCTAGCCCCGATCACCACACGACGACGACGGCCAAGTACCACAGTCAGTGCAATGCTGAGTACGCCGTGAATTGAATATCAACTACTTCTAGACGCCGCCGCCGCCACCGATCGTTCGACGTATTCTCTTCCAGAGTAACACGAGACTTTGAACGACTGGTCGAAGTCATATGAACGCGCTATCAAAGCTGGGCCTCGTTAGTCTTTGGTGAGCTACCGCACGGATAACGCGTCTCGTCTAGGCTTACGAAACAAAAAAAGTGAGCTGAGAGAGAGTTTTGGGTTTTCCGAATCGGTGGGGGAAATCAGTGACACAAGAAAAGGATAAAAATAATGTAGTTAAATTTTTGAAAACGAAAGAAGCAAATAGGAAAAGTGAATTTTCAACGAATTTTAAGAAAAAGAAAATGAAGAAGGAAAAAACAGAAGCAAGCAGAAGAAACGAAAAGCTGGTGAAAATGCAGTGAAAATCTAAACGAATCAGTGCTAATTGGCCAAGTCAACAGTGGATAAGTGACGATAGAATAAAACACAAAACCAAAGAAAACAAGTGCCAGTGCAGCTAGTAACAACGAAGAAATGTACGTCCGACTGGTAGCGGCCCTTCTAGGGTTGGCTTTGGCCACAACGGCCGTTGGCGAGGACCAGCGGAAGCAGTGCAACAGTTCCGCTGGCGAGGTCACGGGCGATTCCACCGTAATTGGGTGGAGTTGGTCCCACGTGGCCAGCAACAGGTCAACTGCCAGCGGGAGCAGTGTAGCCAGCAGCAGCGGAAATCTCAGTGAAATTGACGAGCTTCTGCTGAGTGGGGTGGGGCAAAAGTTTCGGACAGAGTTTGCCGGGGCTGCCCGGCTGGAGCAGGAGGAGCGGCTGGAGGTTGGGGAGGATGAAGCAGGTAATGGAACAGAAGAGTGAATATGTGGCATACCGGGCGCCTCCATTGAAGTGATGATCTTTTACTTTTGTTTTATTCACATTAAATAAAAAAATTAGACTTCATCAGAGTGAAATAACTTAAGCAGTTTTTTTTTTAAATTTTGAACTCTTTAAAGTGATGCAAGTGGGTTGAGCATTTTTAGTTTTCGAGGAATTTTGAAATATTTACCATTTTTTTGCAAAGCATTTTTTGAAAAGAGTTACCTGAACTTCAATCAAGTTTTTCTATATGGCATCCAATTTTCCAGGGTTTTGAAATTCCCGGATAGTCATAAAATCTATGTTTTCACTATATATGTTGTGTTTTTCTAGCTTAAAATCATGCTCAATACTGTTAATTAGTGATAATCAACACTTCAATCTCAACAAGGACAGCGCCTTTAAGAATGCTTAAAATTCATTAAAAATAGTTTTTTGTTCAATGTTGTGCTTTGAATTCTAAATGAACCACCATTTTTAATCCAATATGATTTAATATACTTACACGGAGAGACCGGCCGGAACAGTCTAAGAAAATCTTGGTTAATTTAACTAAAAATATGGGTCATTTTTTTACACAGCTCTTTCTCAACAATCGATTGTTGATTTTGTTAACCCGAAATTGCTGACCACCAGTAACTAAAAGTAACTAAAAAAATAGTTGGAAATGTCATTTTTAATGGTTAAATGGCCGAAAAAAATCCTAGCAGTCGACTGCTAGCATATTTTTTACAGAAAATTAACTTTTTTTTTTGTTTCAGCTGAAATATTGTGGAATATTCTGTAAAAAAAGGCTGGACCATATTTTTCAACTATTTTTTAACATTTTTTTTTCGTTGTATCAGCCGAATATATTTTTGCATGCAGCAAATTATTAGTGGTTTTTAACAAAACATTTCTTAATTTAACATAATTTATGTTAGTTTCTATATATATTTTCTTTGATTATTTATCGATACAGGCTGGGCCGAATTTCTAGGTATATTTTTAATTAATGTCTTACTTGAATACAGAAAAATATTCGTACATGTAGTCAATAATTAGCTGTCGTTAGCAATATTTTTTTATTGAATTTGCAGTAAATTTTATAATAATGCCTCACAAATTAATGCTGAGTGTTTTTATATACACATTTATTCTGCCTAAAATTTTAACTTTTGGTACTAATTTGTTTTTTGTTTGCATGAAGTTATTAAATTACTGTTAACTTTTTTTAACTGTTATTATATAACATGTAAAGTTTGATTAATGTTTAAAAAAGTATAATGAAAATAGCATATTACAAATTTTATTAAACATATTTAAAAAAGATTTTTTATTTCTCGTGAATGCCTTAAAAATAGAAACCGAGCAAAATGTTCACCAAGTTTTAAATTTATATTTTTATTATGTTGTGTGAAATTAAAAGTTGTATTCACTTACCATCACTGTGAAATCATCCGATAAGTCATCATCATCTACAACGGTCTCAGGTTTAGTTATTTTTTCTGTGGTTGTACACAGAATTTACACCAAAGCGAACCTTTTGCTGCAAAAAGACATATGAAATTTATTAGTAATTTGATACAAAATTCTTAATTTCGGCTATAAACTGATAAAAGGAACGTAAATAAATGTAATTATACTGAGGAAAGAAGAAATATCAATAATGCTACTTACCAAGCATGCATTAATTTAACAACTACTTTTAGCAACACACTTTGATTGCATTTGATTCAATTTATTCAACGTACTCCGATTCCTGAAAACAATATTTTGGGTTTTACTTACCAGTTTAATGAGCAGCCTTCTTTAAACAGCATTTTTTTTAAATATTGATGTCTTCTTTTGTATATCTCTTATAAATTTATTTTTGAGACATTTCCCATGATCGAATTTTTATTTTGATATTATGTGTACGCATTTCCATGTATTTAATGGTTGATGATTCTGAAAAAATTGGTTCATTTAATTTGTATCCATCGTAAGAACAAAGGTTTTTGATGATTCTGTTTTCTAATTAAAATCACAATAGATAAATTGTTGTGTGAAAATAAACCAATTCTTACTTAGATTAACCAACATTTTGTTAAATTTGCCCGTGCAAGTATTGTCGTGCAAGAGCTCTCCCGCCTCTTCTTTTCACTACCCTTTCCTTTCCTTCAAACATTGTCATGAAGTCCCCTCGCATCAGAGGTCCTCATTGCGTATGTCCTCGTCTTGCTCTTCATAGTTTATCACCTGCAAAGAAATCATGTTCGAATTCTGACTTCAAATGACAGACGTAAACAAACCCAAGTTCATCTTTTAAATATTCAGCCAATTGTAAATTATATTCAACCAACAAAATTTTTAATTTCCCAAAACCAAAGCTAACAGTCGAGCACGTTCATTCGAGTTCGGGATATCTGTTAGCTTTTTGCCTTTAGCATTTTCAACAAACAGGTTATTAAATTAATACTGAATTTTGGTTAATTTAATTGAATATTGGCAATGGCAAGAACGTTTTTGTAAAATCAACAATTTTAATTGTTAAAATTTCTGGGCACAGTCTCTCCGTGAATATTAAAATATATGCTAAGTTTTTAAATATATTTCTCTATATTTTGATATGACATGACGAAAAAGCCTTTCAATTTTTTTTAACTGTCTGAAAAAACAAAATAGGAAAAACAATTAAATTGATACCAGCCAATTTAAAATTTAAGATAAGTTTAGAATTCCATGTTTTATACAGAACAAATTTTACATAATTATCTTCAAGTCAGTATCGCCTACTGGGGAAAATCGGAACCTCAGTCTGCATAGGTACAGAAGAGAGAGAGAGAGAGAGAGAGAGAGAGAGAGAGAGAGAGAGAGAGCTACAAATCAGGAAATTGGTGTTGTTTTGTTCTGTTCCTGTTTTAACCGAAATCAGTAAAAAAATCAAAAAAATATACATCAAATTGGCTTAAACAGCTATCTTAATTCGTTACTTTGGTCCTTAATGAGCAGTTCTCTAGGATTTCGGTCATTCGATTTTTTTTGTATTTTTTAATCCGACTGAAACTTTTTTGGTGCTTTCGGTATGCCCAAAGAAGCCATTTTGCATCATTAGTTTGTCCATATAATTTTCCATACAAATTTGGCAGCTGTCCATACAAAAATGATGTATGAAAATTCAAAAATCTGTATCTTTTGAAGGAATTTTTGATCGATTTGGTGTCTTCGGCAAAGTTGTAGGTATGGATACGGACTACACTAGAAAAAATAATACACGGTAAAAAAATTTGGTGATTTTTTATTTAACTTTTGTCACTAAAACTTGATTTACAAAAAAACACTATTTTTATTTTTTTATTTTTTGATATGTTTTAGAGGACATAAAATGCCAACTTTTCAGAAATTTCCAGGTTGTGCAAAAAATCATTGACCGAGTTATGAATTTTTTAATCAATACTGATTTTTTCAAAAAATCGAAATTTTGGTCGTAAAAATTTTTCAACTTCATTTTTCGATGTAAAATTAAATTTGCAATCAAAAAGTACTTTAGTGAAATTTTGATAAAGTGCACCGTTTTCAAGTTATAGCCATATTTAAGTGACTTTTTTGAAAATAGTCGCAGTTTTTCATTTTTTAAAATTAGTGCACATGTTTGCCCAGTTTTGAAAAAAATATTTTTGAAAAGCTGAGAAAATTCTCTATATTTTGCTTATTCGGACTTTGTTGATACGACCTTTAGTTGCTGAGATATTGCAATGCAAAGGTTTAAAAACAGGAAAATTGATGATTTCTAAGTCTCACCCAAACAACCCACCATTTTCTATCGTCAATATCTTAGCAACTAATGGTCCGATTTTCAATGTTAATATATGAAACATTTGTGAAATTTTCCGATCTTTTCGAAAAAAATATTTTCAAAATTTTCAAATCAAGACTAACATTTCAAAAAGGCCAAACATTCAATATTACGCCCTTTTAAAATGTTAGTCTTGATTTGAAAATTTTGAAAATATTTTTCAAGGGTTTCCAGCAAGGCCCAAGACTGGCAAGTAATTTATAATTACTTTGATTTGTAGCTGGTAATTAGGTTATTCTTTAATTACTAAGTAATTAATGGTAATTAGAGTAATTTAAAGTAATTAATTGGTGATTAAAGTAGTTTTTGAGTAATTAAAGTAATTGATTTTGTACGTTATCAACGAAACTATTTAGATATAATCTATTATAACAGTATTTTATAAATTTCAAATTAGAGTGAAACGCAAAGATTAAATAAAAACTGATTCTGTATGTAGAAGGCCTTATTCACCATAGTTGTCTTATAAAACTCTCCTAAAACTTATTTTTATCATGTTGTTTATCGAAGCTGATTAACAACAAAACGCCATGATATATTACTCATTCCTTCCTTAACCTGATACAAAGTGTTATACTAACAGGCTATCGTTTGCAATAAATTACATATTACTCAGTGAAAAATGTTTTGTGAATCCAAAATCTATTCATTTTTATTAAGTAATTATTAAAATATTTTTTTTGCAAGAACTACATTTGAATTGATTAATTTTTTAAGCTTTTCCTTCTAATAGGCAGTCAACATTATTTGAAGTTTATGTGGATCAAATATTTAAAACCAAAATGTACTTAGTAAAAAAAAAACATAGTTTTCAAGTCAATCAATCAATTAAAATAAAGATATGTTTTTTTTTTAATATTTTTACATCATCTGCAGAAAATGACAGTCCTGTAATACCTCTCTATTACGAACTAAGCTAAAAATCAAACTCAGTGAAATTAAAATCGACTTATATTCAGAGCTTTTTTTTTAGCCGAGCTCCCGTGGTGTAGTGGTACGGGTTTCGCTTTGTAAGCGGAAGGTCGATGGCTTGAAACCCATCTGGCGAGGCAAAAGGGGTAGGTGGCGGTCGAGAGGGGATATCGGCTGCTGCGGGAATTGACTTTGTCAAGTCCCAAGCCTCCCCAAAACCCATCCCATCCAATCTCTCGGACGATCTGTTGGCGACTGAGTCTGAGCGTTGAAGAACTCTGTAACAATACGCAGAGAAGAGCTTCAAATGCTACTTTCGACTCGGTCACATGCTCTCAGGCAAAATTCGAGCTGAAGATTGGGCTATATGATCGGTAACGATCTCTAGATGGGTCAAAAATAAACGAGATTTCCCTCAATCTCGCTCATCTCCACGTCCTCCGATCGGTCTCTCGTGCTCGTGTGGCATGGCATTTGGGGGATTGGTCTGGGGAATGAGAGGGGCAACTGCTCGAATAATTTGTCAAATACTGTCTCGCTCAAACAATAGCGCTACGGAAGACGATCGTTCGGCAGGCTGTGTATAGCAGCAAAACAGAAAACCTGAGAACAGATCATACTACAATAGATACGCAAGTGTCGCAGTGGTCCGTGTCTGTTCACAGTAAAAAAAAAATATATTCAGATGTGGAAATTAAATCCAATGTAAATGTCACGTTCCACATTATCCGTATTTTCAGTAACAGGTTTTTTTTAATTTGCGTGAGAAAAAAATATGCAAAGTCATGTCAAACCAATGTTTGAAAAACGTTTTAAAACTTAACGTTATTTTGATGAATTTCACAATTTTCAAGTAGAGCCGCTGCAAATATTTGTCAAAGTTTATGTTTTGCTCAAATAATCTGGGGGCCTTCTATATTTTAATGGCATTCGACTTTGGAAGCTTAAAATATTATAAAAATTCATATATTTATGTAAAACAGTACAGTATTTTTTTGCTTTTATGACAAACATGACTTCAAAAACGTAAGTCAACTTAAATAATCTTCTTTTGCAATTGATTGATAAGGGTTCGGTTGATTGAAACGTGAAACATAATGGAATTTCGAATCAGATAATGAACAGGTTAAATTGGCCTTGAAACGAATATTATTGTTCATATCCAGAGTTTTTTTTTTAAAGCTATTGTGTTTCATATGTTTATAGGACCTGTTAAAAAAACTCTAGATATCAATTGAGCTACTTATTTTTAACCGAAAAACGGTATAATTTAATACTAATGCCAATTTTATAATAAAATAAAAAATTCCAAATTTCAAACTAATTAACTCGCTGTAGAATATCATGTAAGCATCACTCAAAGTTCCAGCGCCCTCTAGTGGGGGGCATTTTTGACGTTTGATCGCCTATAGCTATTTTCAATAAAAATTATACGTGAATTCACAATATCCAGATTGGTAGAAAAAAAAGTAAACAGCATAATTTTTGAAAGAGCTATCGAATGAGCTATTTATAAATAATTTAGTTTAGAACCGTAGAAATGAATACTTAAATTTAAATTAAATGTTTTTTATCGTAGTGAAAAATAATTAAGTAATTCGAGTAATTAATCATTTTGGACCAGTAATTTGAGTAATTAATTGGCAGACTGGCAAGTAATAAACGCTTCTGGAAACCCTTGATATTTTTTTCGAAAAGATCGGAAAATTTCACAATTGTTTCATATACAGGGTGTTTGGTTCATGGATGCGGATACTTGGTGGTTGCCTAAAGGACCCCGAAACATGAAAAAAAGTCTTCTACGGTATGGTCGAATTCTCATCCTAAACCGAGTTAAGTAGAATTTACTGTTTTGAGGAGTTTCTACACTAAAATCGATTTATCTCATGATTGTGATCACGGAAAGCTTCGCTTCTGATTTCATGTGAAAGCTGAGTAAATTTCACGATAAAAAATGATTTTTGAAATTTTTTAAACTTTAGTTAAGTCTGCCTACAGAGCCTTTACATTTTTTCCTTGCCCTAGTGTTGTTGGTTTTTTGCATTTATTTTGCGTAAATGGCAGGTAAATGGTTTGTTTTATGTATCAAAACGATGCTCCTAGATCCTCTCTACAATTCTCTCTAAATAACCATTTCCCGAATTCTTTTCCTAAAGCCGCTATTTTAATTTTATTGGTGAAAAAAATCGAAGCCAGAAAACCTGATATGGTACCTTAATAAATCAAACCGACGCCTGACAGAGCATCGCGCAAAGCATACTTGATCAACGCGCGCGCGGCCGCATGTTTGCTGGAAGGAGGGTGACAGTAAGAAAACAAACCACGTGTGCCCATCGCATTGTGGAAAAAAGTTCGTTTCAGAATTGTTTTATTACCGCAGGTATTTTGTCTCGCGTTCTTTTGGCAAACAGGTTAAAACAAAAGTTAAGGGACGGCTATTTAAGGGAAAGAAGGCGTTAATTATTAAAATGAGCTAAGATGCAATAAGTGCGGCATAGGGTCTCGTTGAAGGATTTCCACTGTTGTTCAGTGTGCGGATCGTTTGATCCAACAATAAATAATTAAGCTGATTAAACCAAACATTTTAAAAAATCCCATTGACAATGCAAATAAATGTTCAGTTCGCAGGAAGTAGATACTTTGCTTTTTTAGAGTTCTACTTTTTTTGCATTACAAAAAGGATAAGTTGGATTGTTTCTTGCGTACATAGGACAAAAGCATACATTTCAATCAAGCACCAAATGTTGGCATATCAACACCCTTTGTTTATTTAAAACTTTTGAAAAGGGTTTTTAATTGAATAGCTCAATCAAGACCTAATTCGGAATGTGATCTTACTTTGATAAAAAATATCGAAAATTTCAAAATAATGGTACATTTATTTATTTTCTGAGAATTTAAGAATTTCAGAATTTAAGAATTTAACAATTTAAGAATTTAAGAATTTAAGAATTTAAGAATTTAAGAATTTAAGAATTTAAGAATTTAAGAATTTAAGAATTTAAAATTTAAGAATTTAAGAATTTAAGAATTTAAGAATTTAAGAATTTAAGAATTTAAGAATTTAAGAATTTAAAATTTAAAATTTAAGAATTTAAGAATTTAAGAATTTAAGAATTTAAGAATTTAAGAATTTAAGAATTTAAGAATTTAAAATTTAAGAATTTAAGAATTTAAGAATTTAAGAATTTAAGAATTTAAGAATTTAAGAATTTAAGAATTTAAGAATTTAAGAATTTAAGAATTTAAGAATTTAAGAATTTAAGAATTTAAGAATTTAAGAATTTAAGAATTTAAGAATTTAATCGTTTAATCATTTAATCATTTAATCATTTAATCATTTAATCATTTAATCATTTAATCATTTAATCATTTAATCATTTAATCATTTAATCATTTAATCATTTAATCATTTAATCATTTAATCATTTAATCATTTAATCATTTAATCATTTAATCATCATAATTTTTTTTTTTTACCAAAAACATTTCAAATCCATCTATTGGATAGCAAAAGATTTTATTGAAAGAATGTTTAATTCGATAAGAATTCGTGCATGGTGGTTTATCATGAATAAATTAAATAAATAAACACTTCCTTAAATAAATAAAATAAGTAAGCACTTCCTTAAATAACTAAATCAGTTCTTCCAAAAGTTTTTTAGGTTTCTTTAGAAGTTTTGTTATTCTATGCGTGCATTTTTTTATTTACTTTAAAACGAATTGCAATGTTTGAAAATGATTGAAAATATCAATTCACGTTTATAAACAAAAATCTCTCATAAAACGATTTTCAACATGTTATGATTAAAGCACAGAGGTAAGAAACCCTTTCTATTAAATTGGCTGATTTTACATTTTTATCAAATTATGATCACATTCCGAATTAGGTCTTGATTGAGCTAGCCGGGAACCATGGTGTAGGGGTAAGCGTGGTTGCCGCTCACCCAGTCGGCTTGGGTTCGATCCCAGACGGTCCCGGTGGCATTTTTCGAGACGAGATTTGTCTGATTGCGCCTTCCATCGGATGGGGAAGTAAATGTTGGCTCCGGTCTAAACTAGAGGTTAGGTCGTTAGCTCAATCCAGATGTAGGAGTCGTCTCCCTGGGTCCTGTTTTGGTGGAGTCGCTGGTAGGCAGTTGGACTAACAATCCAAAGGTCGTCAGTTCGAATCCCGGGGTGGATGGAAGCATAGGTGTAAAAAGAAGTTTGCAATTGCATCAACAATCAAGCCTTCGAATACCTAGTTTCGAGTAGGAATCTCGCAATCAAGAACGCCAAGGCAATGCTGTAGAGCGAATCATTTGAATTTTGATTGAGCTATTCAATTAAAAACCCTTTTCAAAAGTTTTAAATAAACAAAAGGGTGTTGATATGCCAACATTTGGTGCTTGATTGAAATGTATGCTTTTGTCCTATGTACGCAAGAAACAATCCAACTTATCCTTTTGTAATGCAAAAAAGTAGAACTCTAAAAAAGCAAAGTATCTACTTCCTGCGAACTGAACATTTATTTGCATTGTCAATGGGATTTTTTAAAATGTTTGGTTTAATCAGCTTAATTATTTATTGTTGGATCAAACGATCCGCACACTGAACAACAGTGGAAATCCTTCAACGAGACCCTATGCCGCACTTATTGCATCTTAGCTCATTTTAATAATTAACGCCTTCTTTCCCTTAAATAGCCGTCCCTTAACTTTTGTTTTAACCTGTTTGCCAAAAGAACGCGAGACAAAATACCTGCGGTAATGAAACAATTCTGAAACGAACTTTTTTCCACAATGCGATGGGCACACGTGGTTTGTTTTCTTACTGTCACCCTCCTTCCAGCAAACATGCGGCCGCGCGCGTTGATCAAGTATGCTTTGCGCGATGCTCTGTCAGGCGTCGGTTTGATTTATTAAGGTACCATATCAGGTTTTCTGGCTTCGATTTTTTCACCAATAAAATTAAAATAGCGGCTTTAGGAAAAGAATTCGGGAAATGGTTATTTAGAGAGAATTGTAGAGAGGATCTAGGAGCATCGTTTTGATACATAAAACAAACCATTTACCTGCCATTTACGCAAAATAAATGCAAAAAACCAACAACACTAGGGCAAGGAAAAAATGTAAAGGCTCTGTAGGCAGACTTAACTAAAGTTTAAAAAATTTCAAAAATCATTTTTTATCGTGAAATTTACTCAGCTTTCACATGAAATCAGAAGCGAAGCTTTTCGTGATCACAATCATGAGATAAATCGATTTTAGTGTAGAAACTCCTCAAAACAGTAAATTCTACTTAACTCGGTTTAGGATGAGAATTCGACCATGCCGTAGAAGACTTTTTTTCATATTTCGGGGTCCTTTAGGCAACCACCAAGTATCCGCATCCATGAACCAAACACCCTGTATTAACATTGAAAATCGGACCATTAGTTGCTGAGATATTGACGATAGAAAATGGTGGGTTGTTTGGGTGAAACTTAGAAAACATCAATTTTCCTGTTTTTAAACCTTTGCATTGCAATATCTCAGCAACTAAAGGTCGTATCAACAAAGTCCGAATAAGCAAAATATAGAGAATTTTCTCAGCTTTTCAAAAATATTTTTTTCAAAACTGGGCAAACATGTGCACTAATTTAAAAAATAAAAACTGCGACTATTTTCAAAAAGTCACTTAAATATGGCTATAACTTGAAAACGGTGCACTTTATCAAAATTTCACTAAAGTACTTTTTGATTGCAAATTTGATTTTACATCGAAAAATGAAGTTGAAAAATTTTACGACCAAAATTTCGATTTTTTGAAAAAATCAGTATTGATTAAAAAATTCATAACTCGGTCAATGATTTTTTGCACAACCTGGAAATTTCTGAAAAGTTGGCATTTTATGTCCTCTAAAACATATCAAAAAATAAAAAAATAAAAATAGTGTTTTTTTGTAAATGAAGTTTTAGTGATAAAAAGTTAAATAAAAAAATCACCAAATTTTTTTTACCGTGTATTATTTTTTTCCAGTGTAGTCCGTATCCATACCTACAACTTTGCCGAAGACACCAAATCGATCAAAAAATTCCTTCAAAAGATACAGATTTTTGAATTTTCATACATCATTTTTGTATGGACAGCTGCCAAATTTGTATGGAAAATTATATGGACAAACTAATGATGCAAAATGGCTTCTTAAAAAATACAAAAATTAAAATTGAAGAAAAAAGACCGATTTCGTAGAGAATTGCTCTAATATTACACACTGCATATACATTTTTTGCAAACACAAAAAAATTTGCAACCGACGGGATTCAAAGCCAGCACCAACAGTAAGAACTGGCGCCTTAGCCCACTCGGCCATCAGGCGGATAAAAAGCTGTTAGGATAAACGCATATATGAGCTTGACATCTCGGTCAAGTTGGTTTCCCATACTGATGAGCTACATATTTCAGGGTGTAAAATCACATAAAATTGCATAAAATAATGCAATATTTATATTACACCCAGGCCTTTTACACGCATCTGGATTACTACTTTTTTTTTGCTGTGTAAATATAATACCAAGTCATCAAAAAAAAAAAAAAAAAAAACAAAATAGAAAAAAATAACGAAAATTATAACAGTCTTCCCTGATAACAAAAAATCATGCTGATTTATGCCGATTACAAATCTAGTTTTTTGTTAATGGTCCTATAAGGTTTTGTTTTTCATATGTTTATAGGACCCATTCAAAAAAACTGTTAATGCTTTGAAATTCTTATCGATCGCTTAGTATTCTAATGTTCATCTATTTCCATAACCAAATCTGAATTATCAGACCCTTATTTGTTTTTTTTCAATTTCGGGAATTCCCGGGACAAGTTTATTTAAAAATCCCGAGATTCGGGAATTCCTAGTTTTGGAAAATTCCGTGCATTTTGTTCCAAAAATTACGATGATGGACGCATTATTTTTCTATTTTTTTTCTAAATTTATTCTTTATGATTAAGAATGGAATTTTTAATAAACCATATTTCTGAATCCGAGCTTTTTATAAAGTGTTATATTATTATTGGAACATTCATCAGCTTGATGCATCTTTTTCCAAAATAATGTCCCTCGTCGAAAAAACACATTTGAAATATAAAAAAACTGAAATTTCAATGAAAAAAGTGTCCGAAATGCATTTTACACTAGCTAAGTTGTTTGCAATAAATAGCTTTCAAACAATGTAAGATTTTATGAACACAAAAAAAATGCGAAAAGAAATCTTTGTTACATTGCAAATTTACAAAAATTCTAATTTTTTTTAATAAACTCAAACAGGCAAAAAAAATATTTTTATAAAAATTTCCGTTGAAATTTTGAAGTTTTTTGATGGAATAATTTTGTCATCCTCTGATTTTTCTGCTGATTTTAGAGAAGGGGTTTCAAAAACTAAAAAAAATAATCTTAAATTCATAATTATTCTATTTTTTTAATGAATTAAATTAGAATATAAAGTATGTGGAACACTTTTCCATGCTAAACATTTTGGGAATTATCCAGATTAATTGTATCTATGGATCCAGTTCTGAAGCAATTTGTTTGTAACAATAGTCCTACGCCCCTACTTTGTGCTGAATCTATTAGATATTACTTCAAGGAGCTTAATCATAAATTATATCGATAGTTATCGTAGTTAAAATAAAATGAATTTCTTGCATAAAAATTCTCGGTACGTTAGGCTGGATGGAAGCTAAGGTGTAAAAAGAGGTTTGCAATTGACTCAACTACAAGCCTTCGGACACCTAGTTTCGAGTAGGAATCTCGCAATCGAGAACGCCAAGGCAATGCTGTACAGCGAATAATCTGATTTTGATCCTTCAAGTTTTTTTAGTCCCAATTTTTTTTTAAATTGTTCAAGACGACCCAAATATAGAGAACAATTACAGAACCTTCTACCTCATTCTAGTCGTCAGTATTCATAGAAAATCCCGATGCCAATCTGCGGCAGTCTGCCATAAAGTGCCATTGAAAACTGCCAATCTTAAAATCGTTACGTGTGCGTGCGTGCGTGTGTGTGCAGGTTCGTCGCCGGAATAACTAAACGACTTGGTTTGGAGCTTGCTTGCTTGCAAGCAAGTGCACCACATAATCGAAATAAATAATCGCATAAGTCGACGTGTCGGGTTATGAATGCCAAATCGCCAAATCTGTCCCGCGGGCAGGGCAAGCCAAGAAAGGGTACGTGCCCTTTGTCAGGTATCAGTCTATTGTTTTGCTGTCGGGGAGGCGGTCATTACTGTCTAGCAGTGCAATTGGAATATCGGTGGGCGGAAAAAGGTTTACCTTTAATGATGTGATGCATTTCAATTGATTGAGGTATTATTTACGATGCATGAACTGAGGTACTTGCGCAGCATTCGAAACCAGAACTTAGTTCTGCAGTTTTTTTTTTGCTTTTTACTGCCAAAAATATTTGACAACAGAAAATCTAGCCATTATTTTGTTTTTGCTGTTAAGGTTTTATTATCAGCTACTCTGGCAGAAATTCTACTGTTAGTGGCAACTGCAGAAACGACAGTTGTCATTCTCATCTCATTGTTAATTGACGGAACTCAACATGTTTTTGGAGTGAAAATGAAATCGAGAATCAAAATTTGTGCAGCAAAGTTGTACAGGGCAGTGAATAAGTAAGAACTGAGAACTGGACCTCTGATCAGTCGAAATCAGCAAAAATCTTCCTCTGGCAGGTTTTTCTGAGAGTGAAATTTGGATTTAACGTGATGGTGGGGTCCTTCTAATTTAATTGTAAATGTGTAGAACAATTGTTGGTCAGTATTATCAGAATTCCTCGGAATAAAGCTCACTACGTATAATCGATTCACGTATTTTTAGATGTCTTATTTTGGATGACAGTGGTCTGTAATTTTGAATCCAATTGAAAAAAATGGTACTGTAAAACAACTTAAATTTGACTTGTCAAACCCCGTGATTTTAGCTCAAATTAATTATATGATTGAATTTCTTATATAAATGAAATACATCTGAAGTCATATATACATATTTTCACCCCTACCTCATCACATTCAGACAGTTGAAAAACAACAAAAAAAGGACTTCCCAAAGCTAAAATAATATATATAATATGTAAACTCACAGAAGTTTTTATTTTATAATATACCCTACTATTGCATTGAAAACAAAAATATTATTTTGAACCATATTTAAAATTTTGGCTTCATAAGAAATGTTATTTGTGAAATATTTAATAAAATTTCATAACTTTAATGTTTTATTTAAATACCGATTTTTGTAAAAATTTGAAAACTTGTACTTAAAATGTTTTGACCTTATTTTTTATGTATTATCGAATTTGCATTCAAAAAGTACAATATTCAAAACAAAAATATCAAGACTAACATTTCAAAAGAGTGTAATATTGAATGTTTGGCCCGTTTTGAAATGTTAGGCTTGATTTAAATAATTTATTATTTAATTTTCATTTTTTTCGAAAGATTGGAAAATTGCACGAATGTTTCATTTTCTAACATTGAAAATTGGACCATTAGTTGCTGAGATATTGACATTAGAAATTGGAGGGGTTGTTTGGTTAAGACTTAGAAAACATAAATTTTCCTGTTTCTTTTTCTTTAAGCCGCTGTATCTCAGAAACCAGAGGTCCAAACTTCAATGTTTCTAAGACTAAATAGCAGGACATTTTTTGAACTTTTCGAAAAAAAACATTTTATGGAGACATGGACACTACTTAAAAAAAGTTTGCAATATTTTGGTCCATGACTGCAGTCATTCTACATATTCGGAACGGAAAATGGATAATTGAACATAATGATTTGCTTTTATCTCCATGTGAAAGCTTTTCTTGCGATCTTTCGATTGTAAATTTTTACGATTTATGTAATTTTATAAAGAAAAACAGTGACTCTTAAAATTCACATATTCGAAACACGTTTTTTATGGATGTAAACAAACTTTGGTTCTCTCCAGGAGAACATATTTTTAACAAAATAATTACTTCACACACTGAAACCATTGAAATTCAAGCTTATTGATGTTTTATACAAGGTCTGATAACTTTTTTCGTGAAAATATCACTTAAATTCAGGTGTCTTCATCTAACATCCCACAATTTTGGAACAGACAATTTTATGGCAGGGTTTTTCTGCTCTGTACAAAAAAGTCTTGAAATGAGGTTTTATGTTCAAAAAGTATTACTTTTACCATTGAAATATCAAGAGAACGTCCAAAAGAAGGCCCTAAAACTAGTGGGGTCGACAGAAAAGCTGCATTTGGCATGTTATTGAAAAAATATTAAAAATTAAAGAATTCCAAAAAATGGATTTTAGGAAATTGATTTTTTTGTGAAAAAAGTTAACTAAAAAATCACATTTTTTCTTCCTTGTACCTATTTTTTCTGAAAAGTCCTCATCAATGCCTACAACTTTGCCGAAGACACCAAATCAATCAGAAAGTTCCTTCAATTTAACAGATTTTCAAATATTTACGTACCATTATTGTATGAACAGCTGCCAACATTGTGTGGAGATTTGTATGGGTGAATCAATAACACAAAATTCCTTCTTTGGTCATATAGAAGGCCCCCACAAACTTTGAGTCAAATCAAAAAATATAAGTAAAATCAATTTTCGGGTTTGGTGGAGAATTGCTCATTTGCTGTTTTTATTATCATTTTTCAGTAATTTATGGTATCTTAAAATGAGTAAAAAAAAGATAAACCAAACATTTTTTTTCTTTATTTTTTTTAAATAAATAATGGAGTCAGATTTGCGATTCCTTTCCGTAGGGTCGTAAGAATTTTCGCGTCCGCCGTCGGTGTGTTTTTCGTTTTTTGGCGTGCGTGTGTGCGTGTGAAGGTGCGGCTGGCTTTGGCTGTCTCGATGACAGTTGAGCCAGTCGGATTTGCGATTCCTTTCCGTAGGGTCGTAAATTTTTCGCGTCCGCCGTCGGTGTGTTTTTCGTTTCTTTGGCGTGCGTGTGTGCGTGTGAAGGTGCGGCTGGCTTTGGCTATCTCGATGACAGTTGAGCCAGTCAGATTTGCGATTCCTTTCCGTAGGGTCGTAGAATTTTCGCGTCCGCCGTCGGTGTGTTTTTCGTTTTTGGCGTGCGTGTGTGCGTGTGAAGGTGCGGCTGGCTTTGGCTGTCCCGATGACAGCTAGCCAGTTTGATTTGACCCTATCAACACCCTATCATACCATTTCAGTTCGATACACATCGAAACTCGTCGTTCGCACCGTTAATCAGTACCTCACTAAACATCAATCATTTAAAACTCGTAAAATCATCTCAAGTTAAAAGTTACATTGTTTAATCCTTCATTCTTTAATTACAAATGATTTTTGTTCTATCTTTCCACAGCCGGCTGTCTAAGACTAGACCATTTCATTTAAAATTTAACAACCGATAAACGGGAAATGTCTCATCCGCAGCATCCGATTGTTTGCCTTGAGAATAATATATAATACCTTTCACCAAACACTATGATTTTGGGTCGCATCATCATCTTCTATGATGAATCCTGACCAAACACCCTATCCTACTAACAAGTTTTCAGGTTCCTGGCGCTCGTGGGGTGTAAGCACAGAGTAAATCAGCTGCCCTAGTAGCAACCTGCGCTAACTAACATTCCCGTCCCTTAAAATCGAGGTCTACAAACTGACATGGCGGGCGCCGTTGGTGGCCAATGACTGTTACCTATTCGCAACTGATCTAGCTTTAGCAATCATGGTGTTTTATCTTTTCAGCGCATTCATACATGCTGTTGATAAGGGAAACACCACTAGATCGTCGAAGCCTATAATCAGTAGTGCTGAAAGGATATTACGGTTCTGTTCAGCAACGGAGGGGCAACCATGGGTGATCTCTCATGCTCATGCTCAATAAATAATGTTGCGAGATATTTAAAATTCGCTTAGAATGAATCCTTACTAAACTACACCCTCAACTTCAACCTAAGATGCACCCCATTCTCGCTGGCCAAATTGACAAACCCTTTGGCCAACTGAATCGGCACCTCCGTCTGCTCCGTCCGCTCAAAGCTAAAGCTCAACAGCAGCTGGTACACGATCGCCTTAATCTCCATCAGCGCAAAACGCGACCCGATACAGTTCCTTGGGCCAACTCCGAACGGCATGTAAGCTGCCGGGTTGATGCTCGCCCGGTTCGTCTCGCTGAACCGCTCCGGGTCGAATCGCTCCGGATCGGGGTAATATTTTGGGTCTCGATGGATGCCGTGCACGGGAAACCACACGCAGGCCCCTTTGTCGATGGTGAACTTGAGGCCCTCGCCGTCGTCTAGAACGTAGTCTTTCACGCATAGTCGATCGATCGCCGGGGCGGGCCACTTTCGGAGACACTCCGAAACGACCATGTCCAGGTAGGTCAGTGTTTGGAGGGCGTCGTACGTGAGGGGTTTACCTTTGAGAAGGTTGTTGGTTTGAACCACTTCTTGGTGGAGCTTTTGTTGGACGTCCTGGTTGAGGGCCAACTCGTAAGCCATGAAGGTAAACACCGTGGAGATTGTGTCGAATCCGGCCAGGAAGAAGATCAGACACTGGGCGATGAGTTCTGGTTCTGTTATCGCTCTGTTCGAGGTTGCCTGGCCGATGTGGGATTCTTCCACCGTTGCGAAACCGGCTCCGGTGTTGGAAGATTCTTGTTGGTGCTTTAGCGTACCTTTCCGAGCTTCCATCAACAGCTGTATCATATCTGGGCGGACGATTCCTCGAGCTTCGCGCGTTTCCACAGTGTCTCGGATGATCCGCGTAAAGTACTCCAACTGTTTCTTACCGATGATGTCGTGGTTGAGCTTGCTCATGATTCCCGGGAACAGCTTGAACGCAATCATCCGAAAGATCACAAACGCTCGCTTGAAGTTCAACATCTCCTTGCCCATAGTGAAGAACTCGTTGTCGCGATTCTTGAACGACTCGACCTGCAATCCGAACGCACACGTAGCGATGATATCGTTCGCGATCCTCCTGAAAAAGTCCTTCATCTCCTGATCAACGTATCCCGATTCAGCAGCTTCACCCCTCACGACCTGTACCATTCGCTCACTGTACTCCGTGATCAGCTCAAACATGGCTCTCATCTTGCTTCCAGTAAAGGCCGGACTCAGCGTTCCTCGCATATCCTTCCACCTTTGGTCCTTCAATCCAACAAGCGTTTTCAGGAACATGATGTTGGAATTTTCACTCGTTCGATCCCCAAACATTGGCCGCCGATCAACGAAATGGTCAAAATCTTTAACAGCCACCTTCTTTATCAGCTCCGGATCACGCAGCACGAAAAATCGCTGATTGGCGTCAAACAAGCCGAAACACTTGACACCCTCGTACTGGTCGTAGATCTTCTTGATAAACTCGTTGAACGAACACTTCTTCGTCAGCACGGGCTTGGTGCTACCAAACATCGGCCTGGCAGCCATCGACGGGATCGGTTTCTCGTGGAAGTAGCCGTAGACCCGGGTTAACCGGTGGTAGAACCAGACCAGGATGGCGACGACCGCCAAGGGGTACACGATGTTTACCTCCATGATTAGGGCGTGAAAGTGCAGTGACTGACGGTGCTATGAGTTTTGGGCAATTTATATCAGCGCGACAACGCGAAGCAGATTCATAGGTCAAGAATTATCAAGACCAGTGTTGCAAAAGAGTGATAGAAAAGCTATCTATAGATTATCTCTGCACCAAAAATATCCGAGAGTATAGCGGCCGTCACTATAGCTTGTGAGATCTCTTCTTGTGTCTCGTGATTCCCAGCGATGCCATTCTCTCTCTATCACTCCTTCCCTTTTCCTCGACTATGTGCTCTCACCGCTGAGTCTCTCAATCTCTCCAAAAAACTGCAATGAGTGAACGCGAGATGGCGATTAGGAGCCGACCACGCATGACGCCCCTTCAAACTGCGTTTGCAAAATTAGTTTTGTGGCGGCTTTTGTGGTTAAACGCTGTTGCGGTAGGATGTTCGTGGAAGCGAGAATGAGAGAGAAAAGGAAAATGTCAATCGCGAGTGGGTAAACACGAAAACGTGTTCGGCTATGTTCGGCGCTGAGAGTTTCAATGAGGAGAGAAGAGCAGTTGTATTTGAGGCATGAATATTCAGGCGAGATAATTGTAGTTGCTGAGAGCTGATATTTTGATATTTTAACAACCCTGATCAAGACTGATAAGATAACTTTCGGGTTTTGAGGTAAACGGAACAATTGCCAGCCTGGTACTAATACAAATTTTACCATTATTTTTGCTGTCCAAAACATGACGTTTACCCTATGTGACCAAATTTGGAAGCGACAACTTTTATCGATCGCGTGGATTATAGCGGTACTATCGGTATGTATGAAAATGCATGTTGATGAGTAACCGCTGAAGCAAATAGCTACGGGATAAGCATTACATCAAATGTATGACTTATTCAGATACCCGCAACTTTTCTCATTAAAAAGTTCATATCAGATCGTTGCAAATATTTGCCCCCTTTCAATGTTGACTCGAAAAATCATAGAGCAATTTGTTTGTCAATGTAACATCAATCGTTGAATTCGGATAACAATGATTATTGTTATCGTATTTTTGTTTTTTTAACATCAAATTCGAGTTCTGCGACCCCATTTCAGTCAAATTTGAATAGTTGATGACTGTGTTTCAAATTACCGTGATATGCAAATGCATTTCCTCAATATTTAATTCTTTCTTCTATTTGGTTCACCATCTTTCATCTTAATTTATTCGGAGTAGTTTAGGATCAAAAACAAGCCAAAGAAAACAAAATCGTGATTCAATATTTGCAATTTTGCACCTCAAAATGTAATTGGGTCATTTCCTCCCAAGAGACCAAGCGCCCATCCTTACCCCATAAAATTCATTTGAAACCTCAGGGTGAATTGAATAATTCAAAAAAACAGTCTCATGATCCAAAAACCTGTCCCATTCGTTTTTTTGCCTTGATCTTAAAACTGTTTTTTTTATTATTTTCATTACTTTAATTTTAGACATTCACTTACTTTCGTTATAAAATTTATATAAACGAAATAATATTAAAGAAAATTGAAGGATTACTAAAACATTTGCTAAGCAATACAGGACTTATCGACTTAAAAATGTGTTATCTCAAGAATCATATAATTTACCCTGAAGTTTTAACTGAATTTAATGTAAAAAAAACCCTCAGCAATCGAATGCAATTGTCAACTTTCCCGTTAGTGCTGGTTCAAAGAGTTGAAAATTCATTTCAAAACATCACACGCAAAATTCTATGGTTATCTCTTAGAATAATGCAAAAAAAAACGAAACTATTGGCACTACGCCCCCCGGGGCATGGCCTTCCTCTAACGTGGGATTTCTGCTCCAGCGCTTCTGACGAGACAGGAGAAACCGGGACCGACGTTTTACTTCACCATCCGATAGAAGCTCAGTGGATAAGGCGGGAATCGAACCCGCGTCTCATAGCATCATCGGGATCGGCAGCCGAAGCCGCTACCCCTGCGCCACGAGACCCACGAGAATAATGCATTTCAAGTTTATCAAAAATCTTTAAAAAGAGAGATGAACCAAATGTCACCAAACTTGGGAACCAAACAACTCCCATGCCAAATGAGGAATGATCCATTTTTGAGGATTTCAAAACATTGTAATAGGGCCGAAGCTGAAGTTTAAACAAAGAGTCTTTCCTGCTCATTCCTAATGTAAACATCAACTGACGTGAGCAGGATAGACTCTTTGTTTACACTTCGGCTTCAGCTCTATTACAATGTTTTGCTTGATTTATTTTTTATGTTTTGTTAAAGTAATCATTGTAAAAGAATGTGTGATATTACGTCCTTGTTTTAATGTGAACATATATTTAAAATTTAATAAGAAGAATGTATTATTCGAGTATATTAAAAAGTCACATTATGGATTAAAAAAAATAAGGGAATATATTACTCACAACCACAAATAAAAAAAAGTAATGACAACTGAGCTTTTTGCCTTTCTTACTTAAGAAAGGTATAGGTTTTGCTTTATGGCTGGACACCATTTTCATCTTCGTAAATATTACAATTCAGCTTGAATTTTAATCTGAAAAATCGCCAAAAAATCGCACTGCATCGATTTTTGACGCTCTATCGATTCACCTTGACAGAACTTGCCTATCTCCAACCCTCGGATTTTTAGAAAATAAATTCCATGGAGTTCGAGTGATGTTCGTGTGTGGTAAAATTTTGCAAAATTTTGTGTCACGTCGTTCTCAGCTCCCCTATATCCGATTTTGATTCTTCTGTATGCATATGAAAGCTAGTGTGCTGAATCTGGGCGAGTTGCCGTTCAAATTCGAAATATCAATCTGTTTTCGAATGTGATAAGACTTTTCAATGAATTACACAGTTTTCATATAAAAATAAGTTAATTTTTTTTCAATCTCAAATCTTTTATTTATCATAAAAACTGCATTTTTCGAGCTCTGCAACCTCCCAAATTTTCATCAAGATTCATAATTTGGTTCTGGAGTTAGAGCAGTTTGATTAACCTACCATAACAAAAAAAAGTACTAAAAAAACGTAAAAGCCCACCTGGTGACCTTCGCCAACCTTTTTCATTTCTTTTTTTATCCGAAATTTCTGTCTTAACATTCCAACGCCCAAGGCTCCAAAAAAGTTGGAACGGTAATTTCAACTCGCTGGTTCTCGGGCATAACTCAACCAATCAAGATGATTCTTCTTTCCAGTAATTTGTTAGGATGTCTAGATGATTCTAGAACTTTGCAGTACTTAATTTGATCAAAACTGTAATTTTTGCGATGAAAAACATCGTTCCAACTTTTTTTTTCGCGTGTAAAAAAAATCGCCGAAAATTCCGCGGAGGCAATCGTTTTAAAAAAAGGTGGAACGATGTTTTCGGTCGCAGAAATTACAGATTTGTTCAAATCAAGTTCTGTAAAATTTTAGGATCATCTAGACATTCTTGCAGGCCAAGGGTGCACATGATACTGATGATACTCGTCGGTTGACACACCTAGGCGAGGAACATCCCGGAAAGAGCCCAACTACATCCGTAGTGCTGTTTGGACAAAACAGCATGGCTCTGGTTCCTTGCAAGTGTCCTATTTTCTTACCTCCACGTTGGCTTGGTTTAGTCATCATGATGACAAGGTGTAACCTAGCTGGTGGCCTGTGGAAACGACTCGTAAACCTTTGACCAGCGAGGGTCAGAGTAGAGACGGCTAGAAGAAAGGGGCGCGTCAATGTGGGAAAGGGAAGTAATTTGTGATTGTAGACGGTATTGTTTTGATTCGCAGTATGTTGATTTAACTGCTGTGGATGTACCTGAGCATCGCAGAACGGGGTTTCTCTTTTTTCCATTTCAGCTAACAGCTATCTTCTGTTTATTTTGTTTCACTGATTTTCAAAAACGGCTTCTGTTTACTATCCTCCATTTGATTTCGATTTTACGTATTTGATTCTCTTATTTCCCAACGCTTTTCCACTCTATTTTACCAATTGATGCTGCTGTAAAAAAAACTGTCTGCTTTCCCTTAATTTAGCAGCGATGTCAATTTTGTTTATCATGTGCCTTTTCTTTATGTATCTATTTGAATAATTTCTCATCTTCCCTGTAAATGTTCCATCATAACAATAATCTAAGCTTGTTTGTTACCTCTTTTTATTAACTATTGTTAATTTCTATATCTACTTCATAAATTACTATATTCCTTTTACTATTGATTCTTTACAAAGTATGTTTCCTTCACTCCTTCATTGTTTTGAAACTTCACCTTTTCTTAAGCAAGTGAGGTTCGAGCCCTTGCTCAATTTATGGAATGATTAAAGGATTAACACAAATATTACTATTGTACTTTTGAAAAACTTTTCTAAGATGCTTAGGACCAAAATATTGTAACAAAACACCGCGACAAAAGAAACAGATAAACACGACTCAACAATAGGGAAGATTTCAGGAGAAAACAATACACAGTAAAATAACAACTAGTTTTTGAATTCAAACTAAAAATAAAACAGTTTTTGCTTTAAAGAAAGTTGATAGGCACACTATAAATGGTTAGGCGCTTATACTTACATCAAACCCTACGTAATGTACCACCCCCGGCCGAGTTAAAATGCGTAACCGGAAAAGAAGGTGTGCATGCCTGGCACGAACACTTAAAGCGTGTTCTAGCGTGCTGCTCGTACTGACTCAGAGCAAGGGTGAGATGTAGGTGTAAGGGCAGTGCGTGTTCGTCGGGAACCTGGTGCATAAGATCGGTCAAGGCCCGTTCTTACACTGAAAATTGCGAATTGCGAATTGCGAATCATCTAGACATTCTTACAAATCACTGGAAACAAGAATCGTCCCGATTGGTTGAGTAATGCTCGAGAACCAGCGAGTTGAAGTTACCGTTCCACCTTTTTCGGGAGGCTTGGGCGTCCGTGTAAGTTGGACATGCGTTGGGCGTTCCAGTGTTAACTAATCTGAAACAAATTTGACATCTATCGGCAATACCCATCAATTTTTAGAACGATTTACTTTTTGCCTTTCTTACTTAAGAAAGGTATAGGGTTTACTTTATGGCTGCATCGATTTTCGACGCTTCGTCGCCAAGTTGTCAAGTTGAGCTTCGAATACTGGCGCGAGAATGCTGGCGCATATATTTTGTGGCTCGAGATGTATTCGTTTTGTAATAGCTTGGCTATCGATGTTTCCTGCAGCATGTCAGATATCGTAGCTTTTTGGTTTCTTTTTCCCTGTCCATTTGTGCATAACTGGAGCCTAACATTTCAAAAGGGCACAAAACTTTTGTAAACAATAGTGTATCCCTTTCACTCAACTGACAGTTTGCATAAGGTGTGAGAGGGATACATTCTTGTTTACAAATGTTTTGTGCCCTTATGAAATGGAAAGCACGAATTGTCCAATGTTTATGCAAAAACATAGGACATTCATCCGGCTACAATCAATTTGTTCCCCGTGTGCTCCTAAAATCGCCTAAAAGTAGACTTTTTTGTGATTTCGTAAGTTTAGAGAGAGAGAGAAAGAGAGAGAGAGAGAGAGAGAGAGAGAGAGAGAGAGAGAGAGAGAGTTTATTTCATTGACATATACGGGGAAACTCATTTTTTTCGTGTTCCAAAACATGTTTTTAAAAGAAAAAGGACCCACATTTTTGCGCGCCCAAAAATTGATATTCATTATTTTTAAGCAAAAAATTTTTCTCGTCTTTTGCAACAAGTTTCATTAAGATTGATGCAGGGAATCATGAGAAATAAGCAATTTTGTTCTTCAATCCAGCAGAAAGGAATACGATTTTTGGCAAGTAACCTCATTTTGGCGCCACCTACATTTGAAACACAAAAATTAAAAGGTGTCCAAATTACCCCCACTTTTTTGTGTGGGGGTAATATGAACACCCCTATGGGGTAATTTAGACATGCCTTGTGGGGTAATATGGACATACCTATGGACACCTTTTATGGGGTAATTTGGACACGTGTTGAAGAATAAGTTTAACATTTGATTTTTGAGCAGGTTTTTTTGCAATTGCTTTATGTTTTTAAGTGTTTTTTGCTCACAATATTTCATCAAAGGTAATAATGATTTTATGATAGAACTATACTTCAATAGGAAGATAACAAATGGTTCAGTGTAGTATACAGTGTAATATTCATTCTGTAATGATTTAAACATTGATTCTGGATTAGGCACAAGTTTAGTTTTTAGTGATTATAGGTATCGTTTAGATTTATCTAAATCAATCTTTATTTCGAGCTAATTAACCTGAAACCATTCATTTTTTAATTTTACATTCCGTAGTCCTGCAAATTTAAATATTATTGTAAACCAGCATAGAAATTAGAAATGTCAAAGAAATTAATTAAAAACAATCAACATTAGAGTCTAGTTGAACGCCAAATGTGCAGTAGTCAGATTTTCATCCATTCAAATATTGAGGGGTCCATTCAAATAATAGGGGTTTTGTGAAAGTCTCATTGCTCACATTCCTTTTTGAGTGTTTTGACATTCTAAATCCCTCTTAATTGAATTCAATCCCTTTAAAAACTCAACCGACCATGAAAGTTACTTTTTTTGCCTGACAGGTAGACTTCCAGGTATGTCCAAATTACCCCATAAGCCATTTCCAAAATACCCCAATTGCATGTTCTATCAAAAACTGCAATTTTTGATATTGAAAATTGATAAAAGGCACAATATTTATACGTACATATCTCAGGTATCGTCCAAGCAACCCCCTTAAACAAATATTGTCCACTATTTTGCTATATAATCCTTGCAAAACCTTATTTCCCAACCCTCAAATATTAGAACTTAAGGTAGTGCCAATCAGCCTTTGGAAACTTTTACATATTATAACAAAATTACTCAACCTATTCCAACTTTTTTGGTTTGTCCATACTCCTAGGTCATTACTAGTACTTGCCTTATCATTTAAATTGCCATTTTTACTTTATAGCCGAAGAAAAGGTGATTTTTAAAGGGGTGTCCAAATTACCCCAAACTCCCCTACGATTTAAAATATTCTTTTGGCGAAAATTGCGTTTTGAAATTATTTTGGAAAACATATCATTCGTAATAGTTTGCTTTCATCATATGATTTTTTGTATCATTTCACTTTCTTTTGTGCTGACGTTATAAATAAACAAAGTCGATGTTATGAATTGGAAGAAGTTCTACCATTGTTATATTCTTTAGTAAGAAAGGCTCTATCTCACCCCGGGTGGGATTAAATCGGTTTTTTTTAGTCAAAAAGGACAAAACCCCTTTGACTCTGATGAAAAACAAGTGAAATACATAGAAAAATCAAATTTTAAGCCTTCTGTATTTTTTTTTTTAATCTTTGATAAAAATTTTGGTTTTGTTAAGGGATTTCAGGAGACACAAGGAAAGAAAATCATTATTTTTTATCTCATTAAATAAGTCAATTCTGATAAAATTACGAAATAAAGTTTTTTTTTAAGTTTCGAAAAAAAATACATTATATATTTTTGAAAAAAAAAGTGCAATTCATAAGTTCAATAGTGCAATTATTGTAAAGATGCACGTTTTTAACATAAATCACTTTTAAGGTCAAGTTAAAAATTATTTTTCAAATATCTGAAATAATGTTCATCTCCGTTCAGCTCATAAGAAATAGTTTTCAAATAGCTGAGAAAATTCTCTGTAATTTTTTTTACAGTGCCAATCCAACTTTTGTTAAGATATGGTCTTTCAATGAATGAAAATTACGAAAATAAGTAAAATATGAGTGCCCAAAAAATAGAAATACATATCGGAATAGGTTTATAATGCCATAATATATTTTTAATGTTTTAATGCTATGAAAATACATAAAATCGTTGTAAACACCTTGCATCCATGTTCACCCTAGTTTTTATTTATTGCTTCGGTAAGGAAATCCAACTCATCCACATTTTACGATCGAGACTTCTTCATCGTGTAAACAATCCACGCAAAACCTGATCGCACACACATTCATTACAGCTGGTTGCACTCCAATTTCCACGCCGCGACAAATCGCCAGCGTGACCTTGACCCAGTTTGGACCGCCATCACGTCCACTTGCTGGTGAGCCGTAAAACCAGACCCGCGCCACAATGTCAACGACCTTGGGCCGGGCGCTGCTTCTTCGGCCAACAAGTCGTGTGCAAGTGCAAGCCGCCAGCGTGTAGGTCTAGTTCAAAGTTGCACCAGATCGGCCACTCACTGCACTTGAAATTCTGCAAAACCTGTTACAAAATGAGTAATCCACATACCGTTCTCCCTCTCTTTCTCCCTCGCAGAGTATGTTTCCATGCTGGGCCAGAAGTTTTTCTCCATCCACGCGCCGTTCAACCCGGCCTACAGCAGTCGAGTTTCGCCGGGCTGCAAGCGAGCCTCCGACGCGTATCTGGCAGCACTGCGCACCCCCCGGCTGTGGGCCTGGCGAAGTAAGTACAAACCCTTCTCAGATTTTGATTGTGCTAGAATCATGTAATTTGAATAGCTTTTAATATATTTAATATTCCTTTTCCAGTGCACGACGCCAGCGGCAAGATCAGCTCCGGTGTTCTGAACGGCAACATCAACCAGTACGGCGACTACGACCAGTGCTTGAACGTCAACGTGCCAGCAACCGCGAACAGCAGCAGCAACAACGATCCGTCACTTCAGGGCCGGTACTGCCTGGCCGGAATACAGCCCAGTGTTGCCAGCACGGCGCTGCTGCAGCACGTGTTCAGCCTGGTGCAGTCGCACGGGATGCTCAAAAGTCAGCTGGGTGATGTAAGTACAGCTGTTTTTCATTGCGGAGAATTTGATACGAGGAGATTTGGAATGTCATGTTACAGCGGTGTGATGTGATGTTGTAGCAGTTTGTTGAGATTTTCATGATTTGATCACGAGAATGTATCAATGATGAGATTTTATGTAAACATTGTTTCACGATCAGGTGTCAATGCTGTGTTTGTTGATTGATGGTAGTGAATTTTTAATTTGAGCTTAGACTATGTTAGAAAAAAGCTGGTGATTTGTTTTCAAAAACTCATCAATTTGTTCAATTTGCCTTAAATTACTAAACCGCTCAATTAACCTTGCTTTCAAATGTAAGGTCGAGTATTGCGCACGTGATCGATGAGCAACCAGTTTAACAAATCGAGCAATATCAGTAAAAAGTGTGAATTATCTCCTGAACGCATCCTTGAGTCAATACAAATCCTCACAATAACGAGTGTGGGATTCACTGCAAAGAGACTTAAATGCAAGGTTAAGTCCGTACTTGTCACCTTGATATCCGCACCCATCGAAACGTTTTGTCGTGTGAATCCCGCCAAAGAGGCTCGTCCGATGAGCCCCCCCTCTTGAAATCGTTCAAGCTGACAGAACAACTTTTACTTATAGCGTCATGGCTGTGGCATTCTGAGCACATTATCTGCTCTCTGGCTCTCAAACTGGTAGTAACCGGCAAAGCATGAATGAGCGTGCACGTGCCCAGAGATGCATCTGAGAGTAAACGGTTTTCGAATGTTGTGTGCTGCTGCTGCGATTTGCATTTGAATAATGAAATGGTGAGAAACACGATGCGAGATAACTGTCCTGACAGATTGAATTAGCTATTCATCATCTTATCAGCGAATCACAAATAAAATGCCGCCCTGTTAGGGTAGAGGACCCAGTTTTCGCCCTGCTCCAGTTTTCGCCCACCTACTGGATTTAATCTGTATTTAGCAAACTCATACCGTTTTTTGGTTGAATTTATAATGCAGGTTTACATATTCATTCATTTCTAGTACTAATTGAAACTTTCCTAATGAATTTCTATTGTTTATTAAGTTTTTATAAGCTTTTCAAAAAAAGTCTTACTGCAGCCGCCATATTTTTGTCAATTTCGACTACAGCGGGTAATAATGTTAATGAGGGAAAACAACTCATTTTGTCCGAAAATAATTTAAATGAGTAATTCATTAGTTCACTGTATGTCTGAATTTCATGAAAATCTAGTGATTTACCTGTTTTAAACGTTTACCAAAGGTTATTTCAATAAAATAAAGAGGGCGATTTCTGGGGTCATGAAAAAACATGAGATCCAATTTTCGCCCAGGGCGAAATCTAGTATTGTGTTTTCAGATTTTATCTAGAACCAGTTTTCGTTTACAATAAAAACGAATCAAATCGCAGTGAAATGTGCTTGAAAATATATTTGGAACATTCTAGATTATTTTTAAAGGTTAAATAATCATTTTAATTACTTTCATTCATAAGGGGTTTTGGTTCAAATGTTGTAAAAGTTTACTGGTACATAGGAGAACAAATTAAGCAAAGGATGGAGAAGTAGTTACACATGTGCTTAGATATTTTTATTAAGAGGTACTCGATGTTTTATATTGAGTCAATTCGAGAGCAAATGACCCACACAAAGCTAAGCAAATATGGTCTCTTATTGATACACAACATGTTCCCGAAGCTAAATTTCATTGATGTGCACATATTTTGTCGTACATATTATAAATTGAGGTTCAAAAAATCCTAGGAGTTTTTTTTTTCAGATATTATCCTACTTATTTTGAGATTCTCTGTCTATTACAACTAAAACCAAAACATGTTCTCACTCGCATTAAAAAAATATGACTGAATCAAAATTTGTGATAGAACTCATGTGTCCCTGTTCACCCAAGATAAGGGCAAACAGTTACAATTAGCTCCATGTTGTTGTTGATTTTGTTAGGGGAGCTTTAACCTGAGGTGTTGTTGTTGATTTTGTTAGGGGAGCTTTAACCTGAGGTTAAAGCTCCCCTAACAAAATCAACAACAACATGGAGCTAATTGTAACTGTTTGCCCTTATCTTGGGTGAACAGGGACACATGAGTTCTATCACAAATTTTGATTCAGTCATATTTTTTTAATGCGAGTGAGAACATGTTTTGGTTTTAGTTGTAATAGACAGAGAATCTCAAAATAAGTAGGATAATATCTGAAAAAAAACTCCTAGGATTTTTTGAACCTCAATTTATAATATGTACGACAAAATATGTGCACATCAATGAAATTTAGCTTCGGGAACATGTTGTGTATCAATAAGAGACCTTATTTGCTTAGCTTTGTGTCATAATTTCATTTGATTTCTTGATTTTTGTCATGGGCGAAAACTGGTTCCAAGGGTGGGCGAAAATTGGATTTAGGGGGGCGAAAATAGGCTCTTCAGAGCACTTTATTAAAACGCAAAATTTTATAAAAAATGAACATGTAAATGATAAAAACCTTGTGGAAACTTAAAATCAAATAGTTTATCAACGTTCTACAACAAATAGAACCAAAAACCATAAATTGTCATCAAATTCTCATCAAATTTCCTAGATTGCCACTATAAAGTGGGCGATTTCTGGGTCCTCTACCCTAGTTAGCCAGTGCACAGTGTTCGGAATGGCAAAATTAAGTGAAATAAATTGATAACACCTTTATTTGACGTCCTAGGCAAATGGTGTCTTGGGAAGAGTTGTTGTACTTGATAAGGGCTATCTTTTAAAGTTATTGACATACAGGGTGACGACCTTCCAGGATGTCAACCAAAAACTAACTTTGTTGGAAAGTTGTAGAGTTTCATGAAAGTTTCATGAAAGTTTGCCGAAAGCGTCAAATTTGTAGCTCTTAATCTACTCGAGATATACGCCATTTTTGCAAAAATGGTCCAAAAAAGCACTTTTTTGATGATAACTCAAAATGTTAGCATTTTAGCGGCCTACTATGTTCTGAAGAGTTGTTTATGACATAAAGTTACACATCTTTGCCGAAGACAGCAAAATTTTTTGAGCATTTATTGAGGAGTTATTACCATTTTTAAGTGATTTTGAGCCTATTTTCAAGTTGCTATGTTTTCAAAATGGCACATTTTGGCGCAAACCCGAACAATGCACCTGAAAGTACACACTTTCAACTACATTTCCTGAAAATATCTCCGTGTCTCTCAGTGTCTATTTTTAGATATCTCAATTTGAATTTGACGGTTTTTAATTAATTTGTTTATAATTTTTAAGCGGAATCTTATTGAAATCGGAATATTGAAGGGTAAATTGTTCGATTTTTTCGAAAACACAACAACTTGAAAATAGGCTCAAAATCACTTAAAAATGGTAATAACTCCTCAATAAAGGCTCAAAAAATTTTGCTGTCTTGGGCAAAGATGTGTAACTTTATGTCATAAACAACTCTTCAGAACATAGTAGGCCGCTAAAATGCCAAAATTTTGAGTTATCACCAAAAAAGTGCTTTTTTTGACCATTTTTGCAAAAATGGCCTATATCTCGAGTAGATTAAGAGCTACAAATTTGGCGCTTTCGACAAGCTTTCATGAAATTTTCTGCTCTACAACTTTGCTCAAGACACCAAAGCTTATCAAGTACAACAACTCTTCCGAAGACACCATTTGGCTAGGACGTCAAATAAAGGAGTTATCAATTTATTCCACTTAATTTTGCCATTCCGAACACTGTGCAGTGATTAGAAAGCGGTTTACTATGAAAAAAAAAAAAAAAAAACCAAAAAAGGAAAAAAGAGCTATTTAAACTCGTAGTAGGAATTTCAGAGTATTAGCCATTTTAGCAAGTTGTGTGAGCAAGATTAGTTAGATAACCTGGAAAATGAAAAGTTGTTATCATTCACTTTCACGGCGTGTTTTCTAGAACAACCTTATCAGGAAAAAATAGTCATCGCCACTTTCAAATGTGTCTTATAGGAAATTTTCTCAGCTTTCTAATGCTTCTAAAAGGGAAATGTTTCATCGGGAAATTTCTGAGATATCTCTTATGTTTTTTCTTTTAAAAGCCTTGATCATTCATTGGAAACTTTATACTAACTGTTCAGAAAACTAATCAAATGATGTGTTTTATGAGTCAAGACAAGAAACAACTTTGTCGAAGGTTGCAAACCACACAGAAAAAAATAATGTAAATTTGGAAGCTTTAATTTTGGAAGGTTGAATATTACCTCTTTTATTATGTAATTTTACCTCAATTAAGACTGAAAAAGTGACATTATAACAGAAAAGTGGTAAAATTACACATTTCCAGAGGTAAAATTACACATTTTTTCTGACATAAAAGATGTACCCCTTCCCAGATGTAATATTACCATGATTTTTATTTCTGTGCGCTAAACATTTTGAAAATTATGTTTTGTCTAAGTTTTTGAATAAATGGGATTTATTCAGAAATAAAAACATAAAACAGCGTAAAAATGTATTTTTTACAAGAATTATTTGACAATTACATATTTTTTGTGTACAAATATCACGTGTCCACTTTGATTTAGCTTGTTCAACCGAAACTTTGGCAGGTTTGTGATTGTTAATGGTATTATATCTTATTTTAATGAATAAATTTGATATTTTCTTAAGCAAACATTAACCAGGAACATAAATACAAACATGATTTGAAATCGAAAATGTACTACATATTACTGTAGCAAACTTCAAAAGCCATATTTTCATTAGTATAAAATAAAGATAAAATTTTATAAAATGTTTTCTGTAGAAAACGCACTTAAAAATAGCAATAAAACTCGAGTCTTCCAATTCAGAATTCTGAAAACACCGTCACAAACATTTATTTTTGTTTGAACAAAAATTAAATAGTATTTTAACAAAAAAAATTAACAGAAACTTTCTTTCCAAACTATTTGAACAAAAATCAAGACAAATATATTTTTTAAGATGAGATTGAAGATGAGAGTCTTATAAACTTCTAAAATATTGCTAATTCCTTGATCATTTAATACAAAAAAAAACTGAAACAATCATTTCATATTAATGAAAAGTATTTCTCCCAAAGCTAGCAACAGTAATTTGCAGTCTAATTTCGAGTGCAAAACATGTTTTGTATCCATGCAACTAGTTAGCGTTTGATTAAGGAAATATGGGTCATTCCATCTCAACTGTGCACGAAAAAGTGCAAATTTGAAAATTACCCTCTCCGATTCTGCTCAAATTTGGCAGAGCTGTTAATACTATCAAAACATGCAAGAATCCCGAATTTCATCCAAATCGGACCACCCCTTCAATTTTTGTACCTCCCCAAAAAATCGACTTTTTGTCGATTTTTGACCAAACCTTCAAGTTTCAAACGACGATAACTCAGGAACCACAAATCTTAGAGGGTCGGTCTTGGACTCAATTTTGAAGGAAATTGGACGTAGAATCCATTTCTGTGGTCAAATTTTCGATTAATTTATTTTTTCTACCTGTATTGCGCAATTGAAAACTTTAAACGGCCGTATCTCAAAACACCCCAACTTATTTTTTTTTAATTTGACCTCACCATCGTGTTGCCCGGCCAATTTTACATAAGAATCACTTATCGACAAAAAGGAATATGTTTCGTTCCAGAGATAACGAATTTTAAAGTTTTGTGTTTTCGAGATTACCTACATCAGCTTCATTCGCCGCATCTGCTAGAAGCACAAAGGCGGGCTGATCAATAACTGCTACCTGGTGTTCTAGGAGATGATTAATTTAATTTATATTTTCATAATTTTACGCAAATATTTATTCAAATGGCTAATAGGGAAATTCTGGTATGTTTGGCAGGTTAAGTCCTCGCTCCTAGTTTCGTCCAATTTGCTCATTTTCACTATTTAAACAACAAATTTTGCAAAACTTTTGATAGAAACTTGCTTGTTCACTTCTTATTGAGCTATTTATCACTCGATTTCAGTTGAAAACGCTTTTAATCAGCTGTAATTGAATGCCAAAGCGCTGATATCGCAACATAAGAGGAACGCTGGAATTAAATGCTGTTCCCCTACCTTGATCAATCTATTTTTGTGAAAGGAATATTTATTGGGTTATTTTACGTGTTGCTAACCGTTTTAGAGTACCTCCGAGGCCATGACTAGGGCCTTCATCATGAGCGGTAGCAAAATAGTGCCATTCAGCAAAAACCCCAAAACCTGCTTTATTATTATTATTATTATTATTATTATTATAGTTCATTATTGACACTTTACCATAATTTGGCAAATCCTATTTATGGTTTAAAAGATTGGTCATATTAAATCAATTTTAATATTGTGAGCCAGCTCCATTTGATTAAAAGAATCCAAGAATGATGTAAGGAAAAAAATACTGTTGTTCGGACGGTGTCGAAATCATCGCAACTAAATTTGGGGAATTAGCCGCTTTACAGCAGATCAAACTTTGTGATTTTCTTACATTTTTCAGTTTTATACTTTCCAGAAATCCTTTTCCTACTCCTTGTGATCGTCCTTCACTAGAGTACAATGTATCAACAAATTTTATTAATTTTTGTTCATATTTTTTACTCAGTAATGTATCGTGTACTTATTGTTCAGTGTTACTAACAAGATTAATTGCATTTTCCTGCTCGCTCCGTCGGAATCCAATTCTGCCCTTTACTGTGTGTCGTTATTGCTCTGTCCTGTGGGTTAGCACAGAAATTCACTTCATTCATTTTTTGAGCAGATAAACATTCGTGATTCAACTCCAGTTTCCTACAGTGTTATACAGTCAATTTTTGCCCAATTTGATAAAGATTATTTATGATGAAATATTATTTCAATAAATGACCAGGTAGCAGTTATTGATCAGCCCGCCTGTGTGCTTCTAGCAGATGCGGCGAATGAAGCTGATGTAGGTAATCTCGAAAACACAAAACTTTAAAATTCGATATCTCTGGAACGAAACATATTCCTTTTGTCGATAAGTGATTCTTATGTAAAATTGGCCGGGGAACACGATGGTGAGGTCAAATTAAAAAAATAAGTTGGGGTGTTTTGAGATACGGCCGTTTAAAGTTTTCAATTGCGCAATACAGGTAGAAAAATAAATTAATCAAAAATTTGACCACAGAAATGGATTCTACGTCCAATTTCCTTCAAAATTGAGTCCAAGACCGACCCTCTAAGATTTGTGGTTCCTGAGTTATCGTCGTTTGAAACTTGAAGGTTTGGTCAAAAATCGCCAAAAAGTCGATTTTTTGGGGAGGTACAAAAATGGAGGGGGTGGTCCGATTTGGATGAAATTCGGAATTATTGCATGTTTTGATAGTATCAACAGCTCTGCCAAATTTGAGCTGGATCGGAGAGGGTAATTTTCAAATGCTGTTCCGCTTCAGATGGAATGACCCATATGATATTTATTCATAAAAATCTTGTAATACTCTATCAATCTCAAACCTGTAAAAATTTCGGTTGTATCAGCTAATTCCAAGCTGAATCAGAGCAGACCGATGTTATTTGTACACAACAATTATGTACCGTCAGTGGGGGTGACATTGGGTCTAGGGGTTGAGATTGGGTCAAAGTGATTTTTGACGGATTTTACCATTTCTCAGGTTCTTCTCAATGAAAATGAGTTCTGTTGAAAGGGTTGTGTAGGGGACATCTTAAGATGACTTCGCTGAAAAAATCTCGTTCCTAGAACAAATCCTGTTATTTTGGCAGATGTCTAAATTTGGGGTACGTTTTTGGCCAAAAATGACCTCTCGAAAATTCATTTTTCTAATATTTTTGTTAGAATTGCTCGAAAACTTCCCAAATGTTTGAAAATCTCCACTTCAAACATTGTAGCGTTTCAATACGATTCCCTCGAACAAGAAACGCTGTTGGATGACTTGTTTTTACCATATCGTTGTATTTGAGCATCATTTTAGTTTCATTTGACCCAATGTCACCCCCTCTAAGGGGTGAGATTGTGTCAATTTTCAAACTATTGGCATTTAAGGTAGTGTTCATCAAAATCCACCATATTTTGGGAAAATGTTAGTAAACTATCTAAGAACAAATCTACGTTGAAAGATTTTCGATGTTATTGAAATTGTTTTTGTTATTATGTAATTACGAGAGGTGTATCGTTTTTTGACCCATAGTCACCCCCACTGACGGTAATAATCTATTTGCTCTTGTAAAAAAAAATATTTCAGTATGGTTTTATTATTTTATTATTTTAATAAAACCCACATATTCAAAAAATCGGTCAAAACTTAATTTTCAAAATGTTTAGCGGTTTGCAACCTTCTACAAAGTTGTTTCTTGTTTTATTTTGCACATTTTGGTCAGTAAAATACACATGAAACACATCATTTGACTAGTTTCCTGGATTGTTATTTAAAAGTTTCCTATAAATGATCAAGGATTTTAAAAGAAAAAAACATAAAATAAAGATATCTCAGAAATTTCCCGATGAAATATTTCGCTCTTAGAAGCATTGGAAAGCTGAGAAAATTTCCTATAAGACACTTTTGAAAGTGGCGATGACTATTTTTTCTCCTTAAGGTTGCCCAGAAAACACGCCGTGCTTTCTGGATTGTGCAAAGGCTTTCAGCCTTTTTATTTAAATTGGAGCTCAAATTTCCCGGGGTTATAAAAATCCCGGGAAACGGAAATTTTCAGCAAATTTCCCGTGAAATTTAATTTATACCGTCATCAGGGATGGCATTTGGTCTGACGGGTGTTATTGGGTCATAAAAAAACGCTAAAATTTGTATGACCCAATCTAACCCCCCAGACCGGTGGGTCCGGTAGTCAAAATTAATGCGAGGATCAAACCATTCCTTGTTTTTTTTTTTGTAGAAAAGCACACAATTTAAAGAAAATATAAATATTGTTGTACGAAAATGGTACCATAGGTTTGAAAGAAATTATAGAACAACGATAATTACACATAATGATTCGCTCTAACGATCATTATATCTCGTTTTTTTTAAAAAAAAAAGGGACTTATAAACATATGGAAGACAATAGCTTGTAGGTCTTTAAAAAAACCTTGATATCTTTTCTCGTGATTTTTTGATTGGTATATCGACCGGCTGCAACTTCTAACTTTTTAAGTGAAATTAGGTCGGTGCAAATATTTTTCAAAGTTTTTATCCCTCGGCTTTGGCCGAGGTCGAGGGAGTGGCAAAAAAAAATAAAAAATATAAATAATGAAATATAAAGCCACAGTTTCATCATTTGCACCCATTTTTTTGCCTTCCTCACTGAGGTAAGGCTATAATCCTGCTCTAAAAATGAACTTTTCATTAAAAGCTTAAAGACCCACCTTCATGTATACATATCGACTCAGAATCGAAAACTGAACAAATGTCTGTGTGTGTGTATGTGTGTGTGTATGTGTGTGTGTATGTGTGTGTGTATGTGTGTGTGTATGTGTGTGTATGTATGTATGTGACCAAAATTCTCACTGAGTTTTCTCAGCACTGGCTGAACCGATTTTGACCAAACCAGTTGCATTCGACTTGGTTTAGGGTCCCATACATCGCTATTGAATTGTTTGAAGTTTCGATAAGTAGTTCAAAAGTTATGTATAAAAATGTGTATTCACATATATCCGGATCTCATTTATATGCATGTAAATGATGTCCGGATCCATCATCCGACCCATCGTTGGTTAGGTAATCAAGAGACCTTTCCAACAAGTCCACAACATTGAAGATCTGGCAACCCTGTCTCGAGTTATGACCACTTAAGTGATATTTATGTGCTTTTTTGAAGCCGGATCTCACTTAAATGTATGTAAACGATGTCCGGATCCACCATCCGACCCATCGTTGGTTAGGTAATCAAGAGACCTTTCCAACAAGTCCACATCATTGAAGATCTGGCAACCCTGTCTCGAGTTATGATCACTTAAGTTATATATGTGTACTTATTTTTCTGGATCTAAAAAAATAGCTGAAATATGTGTCCAATGTTACCCATTGTTGGTAAAAAGTGAGGAAGGCATCAACCACGTAGGTGGATTTAGTTAGTTTTTAAATGAATTTTACACCTGTTCAGTTGCTTTGCAATCATTAGTTTTCAAAAAAAAATGTAAGATTTGAAAAAAATAAAAATGTTTGCGATAACGAACATCGAATTAAATTTTAAAGCAACCCAAACAAGTTAAAAATAATTCTAAACGCAGGGGAATTCATTTTAAATTGAATCCAGCTGATTGCACTTTTTTTTTCCGTGAAATTTTGAAGTTTAACAAAAAACCAAAATCTAATTTATTCGCTCTACATTCGATTGCGAGATTCCCACTCGAAACTAAGTGTCCGAAGGCTTGATTGTTGAGGCAATTGCAAACCTCTTTATACACCTTAGCTTCCATCAACCCTGGGATTCAAACTGAAGTTAGAATGGAATTTCAATCAATAAACTTGATATATTTTTCACTTTTTAACTCTTCTTCTAGAAATTTTTCCACAACCCGATACAAATTTCTCGTCTTAGAGATTTCTTATAGGTTTTGATTCGGGGAACATCTTTGTAGAGCATTGCTAAGCGCTATGAATTGATCCCAAAAATATACCGGTTTTTTTCCCCCGAACGCTAGTGCGCAAGGTTTCTTAAAATGACACCATACCATTTATACCCTAAATTTACAATTTTATTTGTTGGCTGGGAATTCACTAAAATTCAATTATTTTCATTGCAGCAGTTCACATTCAGGGAGCCCAAATCAATCATACCTTGACGAAATTGTATCTTTCACTGACATTAACTTCAAAATGTCGAGTAGTGTTATTAATTAATAATGAATGATGGCGAGATCCTCATTTTTTATAAATATAATTTGAAGTTGTTAAGGGAGTCGATGCGGTTGTATCCATCCAGAAGCTGTCTGAATTGTTTGATTCCGTTTGAAAACCAACCGGTTTAGTTAAAATCTTCTCTGTTTGTTGGATCAGCTTCGCTAGAATTAGCGATGTTTTTCCGCTGGACCAGGAAGAGCTGCAGGATTTCAAAACCAGCCAGGGAATTGACATTTTCGCTGCAGTTCTTCGTCACCCGTAAAAAAGAAAAAGCTCTTTTTATCGATCGAAACTTGAAAACATACAAAATTTACCATACCACTAATTATAAAATAGTTCATTCACCAGTAAAATAAGTCATGCTTGTGCTTGCACAGCCTCCTACTTTGTAAATGTAAACAAAGTGGGATCATTCCCTTTCCTTGTCCCTGGTGCGCGGTGAAGATGGGAGCGGTCGGCAATGGACGGCTGCCATGGTGGTGAGAATCTGGTTCAGGTGGAATTGGTTCTATTCCCAATTATCGATTCCTAGGCAACTTGGGCTTAGACAATCATCACATCACATGGCGAAAATCCAGTCTGCAATCCGCTAAAATCACCGTCTCCTAGCGAAGCGAAACAAAGTGGGATTATTCGAAAATCACGTTACGCATTCTCTCTATTCACCACCCAGAGTACACACTCAAACCCCGATGGTTTGACACCAACTGTTGTCAAACGAACGGGGTCACGTTTTAGTTTGACACCCCTTTTACACGGAGTTCACACACACTACTAGACGTTTGTTTTGATAGTGTGCGTGAGCGCCGTGTAAAAAGTGACAGTTCGTCACTTTTTAGTTTGACTTTGACCAACCAACGGGGTACACACTAAAAAAGTGTCAAACGAAAAAGTGACCAACCACCGGGGACTTTTTTAAGACACTATTTCAAAGCACTGAACTCGTGTTCAAACAAACTAAAATATTATTGATACAAGAAAAAAAAACACTTAAGATTATAACTAAAAAAGAATAAATTGCCTTGAAAGAATAGAAAAACAAAAGAGTACCTAAATAAATTGAATTGAAAGAATATGAAATACCAAAACAAGTCTCTATAAAATTTTGGCAGCTGCCCATACAGAAATGGAACTTAAGAGCAAGTCCACGAGCAAAGCATACCCATCTCGCATTGACCCCACCAATCTGCCTGAAATTTTCAGGGGTTGTTTGTACATATAAAACTAGCATCTAGCCAAAATATGAGCACTCCAGGACAACGGGAAGTTGCATGTTTCAAAAACGTCACATATAATTAAAAGGCTGTAGCTTAGGCAAAATTCAATTGAATTTCAAAAATGCAACAAAATGCAGGGTAAAGCATCTCAATTGGTAAAATCTAAAGCTAATTACACAGAAAAAATATGGTAATATTCATCAGGAAATGGTGACAGATTTTATGGCAAAAAATATGTAGTAAAACAACAGGAATTGGTGAATTTTCATCAGTTTCTGATGAATATTCAATTCCTGTTTTGTGCTGGAATTGCTCTAACGTAACATATCCAAAAATGTTCAACAGGTTTCTGATACATATGATCTTTTGAATTGGGTACATTAGTTAAACATAAATCACCCTGCGTCTCCAGAAAAATGTCCAGGGAACTAATTTCGATGGAGAAGCATGGTCCATTTAGTTTGATTAACAAAAAATCATATCTCAGAATCCTACTGATGAATATCCATCATTTTTGGATATGTTACGTAAAACATTCTTAAAATTCATTGAAACATATTTTCAACAAAGAAAGCATTCATAACATCTATAACTAAATGTCTTAGTATTTTTCATTAAAAGCCCAACGAATCGGAGATGATTTCATGAAAAATTGTTGTTTTACGAAAAACGTTATAAAACGTAATTTTTTGGATAACCTAATTTGCTATTTTGGATACCAAAGAAACTTGAATGCTAAATTCGAGAAAAATCGGAGTAACTATACGAACAGTGCTATTAAAAGTTTGTCTTTTTTTATGAAAATCCGGGTTGGACTTTTAAATGGCGATCGGTTTGAGTAATCTTCTGTAATTGAAAAAAAATATAATAAATATAGTTTAAGAAACAATTAATTGAATTCCCAGCTGATTCCCCATTCTATTCCTCCTCTCTTTCCCAGCCAGGGCACCGAGTACCCCGCTTCTCCACCATCAACTGGGGCCTCTGCGTTCCGGCGGCGTGCAGCCCGCAGGATGTCCAACACTCGCTAGCCGAGTTCCTGCGTGACTCCACCGAGGGCACTGGCCTGCGGCTGGACGTACTCATCGAGCCGGAACTGTGCGAGGTTCGCGATTCCGTCTGGAACCGGTACTACACACCCAACACGGGCCGCGTTTGGGCGGGGTTCGTCGTCTACCTAGTCGTGGTGCTCCTGTCCACCGCGTACGAGCTCCGATCGGACAGCAAAAGTAAGTCCTCGTTACGGTAAGAGTGCACTTTTGGTTGATTGAAGCTATTTGAAGCTGGGCGTTTTTTCTTAGGAAATTATTGCAACGTTTATTTCCCATTTTTTCCCCCCCAAAGACACTTGGCTAACGTCCTTTTCGTTGATCCGTAACACGCGGACCATCTTCTGCGTCAAGGACGATCCGAACGATGTGGCGTGCGTGCACGGAATCCGCTTTCTGAACGCCCTGCTCCTGATCATTGCACACAAATCGATGGCGATGTTCTTCAATCCGTACACGAATCGCACCGGGATGAGTGAGGTAAGTTGGAGTTGTAAAAGGTTGATCAGGGTGGGTCCCTTAACATCTTCTTTCTTGTTTTTCGTACCCTCCGCAGGCCCTCGGTCAACCGTGGACCGTGATCGGCCGGGCAGCATCCATCTTCACCGACCCGTTCATCATGTTCAGCGGCTTCCTCACCACCTACTCGCTTGTGGGTCGTTGGATGCGCGGCAAGCGGGTCAAACTCTACCAGGACTACATCGGTCGCCTTCTTCGGATAGCTCCACCCCTGGGAGCGCTCATCCTGTTCTGCACGTTCGTGCTCCCCTTCCTCGGCAGTGGCCCCCAGTGGAACCTGGTCGTCACCGGGCACGGGGACATTTGCAAGAAGTACTGGTGGCGCAACATGCTCTTCATCCACAACTACTTTGGCTTTAAGGACATGTGTCTGACGCACACGCACCACGTGGGCATCGACACGGAACTGTTTGCGGTGTCGCCGCTGTTCATCTGGGCCCTCTGGAAGTGGCCCCGGAAGGGTGCGATCGCGCTGGTCGTGCTCGCACTCGTCAGCACCGTGCACCGCTTCTTCATCACCTACAACCTGCGGCTGTCGAACTACGTGTACTTCGGGACGTCGTGAGTATTTTTTAAATGATTTTTCAGCTATTTCTAATCAAAATACTATTTGAGCATCAAAAACATGTTGCGAATGGTGAACAACCATGTGGCTCCCTCAAAATTAAATGACAAAAACAAAATGAACAGAATGATGAACACCTCAAAAAAAGAGAAAATAATACCGTATATAATTTAAAATTATCAACATTAATTTTATATAATTTCGCAGACATAACTTTAAATGGCATTAAATTTGATTTAAATTCAAAAGGAATAAGCTGTTTTTTTTTGTATTTTCAATAGCTTCTAGCAGTGTTGTAAATGAGAAACAAAAAAACTATCATTTGATCGATCCTTGCACCATATTATCGGGGGGTATAGCGACCGTCACTATGGTTTGTGAGTTCTCTTCTTGTATTTCTATCACTCCTTCTCTTTTCTTCGTTCACGAACACTCGCCAATGATTCTTTTGTTTTCTCCGAAAACCGCAAAGAAAGAACGGGAGAGGGAGATTGGGAACCGTTCACGCACTACGACCCGTTAAACTGCCAGAGCAATCTAGCAAGCCGAGAAAAACGCAAGGCAAATAAAATTATTTGTCCCGCCCATAAGGTTTCGTGTTAGGATTTCACGAAAAAGTGGAATTTGCTACGGTTTTCTGGAATAAAACTACTAACTTTTATTGGTTTTTTTCTGATAGTTCACATGATTTTTAACAAAATTGCATCGTTAACTATAAATTAACCAATTAACATATGGGACGGACTAGATTTGAGTGGCAGTATACTGTATTGACGAATTTTGTTTTGTGGCTACGTTCTGTAGAGGGGATGATTGGGAATGCAAGAATGAAGGGGAAAAAGAGAATAACACAAGGATTGTGTAAACACGCGACTTTGCACTCGTCCGTCTTGTGGGGACCCCCACAGTTGTTGCACCTCCCTTTCAGGTGATAATTCCTGGTTCCATGACCCAGCTGCAAACAGTTCCTGCACTGGGTCACGTTCGGCCGCTTGTTCCGGTAGGCCTCCCACCGGATGATAGTGCTTGCCACAACTTTCATTGCAGAGAGCTTCTTCAGATTGGTGTAACCCTTGGGGAAGACCACAATGTACGGAGATTCGTCCACGGTGTACTTTTCCTTCCGCTTGATGACATGCACCTCCAGCGCGTCCAGCTTGAGATCCCTCTTCAGCAGGTACGTGACCTCGTCCGGTTTCAGTTCATCAGGTAAACCACGAAGAACTACCCGATGATTTCGTTTGCTCCGCCGTTCGTGGGTGTAGAATTCCACTTTCTTCCTCTTGAGGAGCTCCTGAAACTTGTCAAAATCTTTGACAGAGAAGCAGGTCACCTTGGTTCCAAATCGGGTTAGTTTGTAAATCGGATTGAGCTTGTAAAAATCCGTGGTGTTCTTCACCACCAAAGGTGGTTGCTTTTGTTTCATTGCCGACTGGCCGGGTGCTGGAACCGCGTCTCCTCCTCCTGCTGGGCTGGCATTGTTGTTGTTTTTGTCGCCCGAAAGCGCGCTGAATTTGTTGCTATTGAGCAGGGTCTTCTCAACTTTTTCTCCTTCGATGCCAATTTCAGTGACCTCGCTGGACTTCTTCCGCTTCCGATTCCCGCGGACGGGACGAAAATCTTCCTCCTCGGAGGATTCCTCCACCTCCATCCGTCAAAAACTTCCAAACACGCGAGATGACAACACGAGCAAAACACGTCTTAACTTGTCGCTGGCTGGCGACTGAGTGAAGGAAGAATTTTAACGCCGGGAAAAGGTGCAACCCATTTTTGTGAAAACATCGTCATCGGGTTCGGTGCGAAAGTGGCTGACCGGGTTTATCAAATCTGGTCCTGTCTGATTTTCAATGTTAATAAATGAAAATATATATTATGAACATTTTTAAAATCACGAACTAGGGGAAATTCTCGTATGTTTGGCAGGTTAAGCTCTCGCTTCTAACTCCATCCAAAAACAGCTAATTTTGCAAAACTTATGATAGAAACTTGCTTGCTCACTTCTTATTGAGCTATTTATCACTCGAATTAAATGCTGTTCCCCTACTTTTTGGAATTTTTCAAATGTTGGGCAAGATTTTAAAAATTTCGCTATATTTTTTATTGAAAAGAGCAGAAAATTTCACACAATTTCAATTTTTTCACATTGAAATCGAAGCATTTGTTTTGAGATATCGTTGCAAAAAACGAGCACTTGTGGGAATCACCTCTTCGAAAATATTTTATTTAATAATTGGTGACACTGTTTTAAAAAAATGAAAAGCTGCGACATTTTCAGAAAAGTACCTTAGAATTATTTAAAACAGGTGTATTTTGTCAAAACTTTACTCAAATACTTTTTGATTTAATTTTGTTTATAAATTGAAGAGTTTGGTAATTTTTTAATATACGTCATTAATTTTTTAAAATCACCTCTTTTTAAACATTTATATTGATTTACTTAGATTTTTTGTCCATTCTGCAATATTTTTATAAAGGTTGCATTTTATGTCCCCAAACAAAGTCATGTTTTTATTTTGAAATCAATATTTATTGACAAAAAGTGAATTTAAATATCATCAAGAAAGAAAAATCCGTTTATCATTTTTTATATACAGCCCTCAACCGTACCTACCAATTTGGTAAAAAAAATGAAATCGTTCTATTTTTCAAAAGAATCCAACTTTTAAATTATCACATACCATTTTTTTATGGACAGTTGCGAAATTTGTTTGGAAAATGATATGGACAAATTGATTAAGCAAATTGGCTTCTTTGGGCATACGGAAGGCACTCTGAAAGTTTTGGCGAGATTTAGAAAGGAAAAAATGGATAGCCGAAATCTCAAAGAATTGCTCTTTTGATCGATTGAGGACTTATTGGATAGAAATTGGAACGTAAAATCGATTGCCACAATTTATTTATTGTTAAAATTTTAAATTGTTGTCCCTTTTTGTTTCAACATGAGCAGTTTCTTAACAAGATTATGGAAAAGACTGAACTGAAAAAAAATTCAAAAGGTATATTCTTCAAAATAGTTCATTCTTGTATCAGTGATTTTTGGTGTGTTCATTATTTCAACAGTTTATAAGATTTTTTTACAAATCAACATATTTTAAACTATATTCTTTCAAATCAATTTGCTTCTTGTATAATTTCTTTCTGAGTTTTTTCATTCGTTCAAACATCAGCTTTTTGGATGGCTAAAAGAAACCATTTATTTATTTCTCTCCAATTACTTTATTTTCATTTCAATAAGCTCTTTAATGTTTTTCTTTAAAAAAATAGGGACCAACAATTTATTATTGCCTAAACTTCTAAATAGACAAACCATTCGAACGTTTTGTCTTTTAGGCTGTATCGAAAATACTGCTTCAAGTTACGGCTAAGCCTTAATTTAAGTCTTCAATTTACTCAGATTTCTCATGAAAAATATGCTTTGTGGCAAATGTTAACAAAACAATAAAACCCAGAATCAAACCCAGAGCTGAGTTGAGAATTAGACCATACAGCAGAAGATTTTTTTTTCTGTTTTTATGGTTCTTGGTCAATCTGTCCTTGTTTCATATGAAATGTAAAATCTTTTTAGTTTTAGGGGAACACAACTTATTTCGTTTCCTCATGTAAACAATCCCAAATAACACATCAAGCATCCGACACACGTTTAATCCTTACTTCCTAATTGACATCAAATGACTGCAAACTGCACTCTAAGTATCACAAACTGCTGCACTAACCGCGGATTAGTTCAAGAATTGCTTATTCCTATCGCATCCCACTAATTACGGTCGGTTAGTATTTTTTCTTTCTTGAGACATGTAACATGCAACTCTCCGAGGCCTGACCGCACGTCCCCGCCGTTAGTTATGAGCCTCGGTCCTAAATTACCTTCTAAGTACACATATTAATGCCATGCTTTACATTAAAACCATCCTCCCCATCATCGTTTTGTATTTTGCATTTTTTTTTTCAGCGTGAAACAACTGTTCGACACGGCCGACCTGATGTACATCATTCCGTACTACCGGTTGACCGTTTACCTGATGGGCGTTTTGCTGGGTTACGCGTGTCGTGTCTACAAATCGCACCGTCTAACACCGGTGAGTATACTCGTCAGCGCCGTCAATTTGCGGGACACTAAACACAGCCAGATTCGTGGCTTTGGTCACGTTCTGCATTTGCGAGACGGGATGGGGGGGGGACTCTTTGGAAGAATTTTTTGATTCGTGTTTTATATTCAAAGCAGCAATTGAAATCACATTTTGATTCTTTGGAGAATCGGTAGTTTTTATTTTTCATAAATATCATTTCAATTATTGTTTCAAAGCATCTTAGCTCATTTAGTAAATCGACGAGTTTTTGAATTTACAGTTAATTAACTATTGAATATTTAGTTATCCTTATTTAAAAAATTCCAAGTAGGGGAACTATACCTTTTCTCAGCCTATTTCTATTATCGGCCTATCAGCACTTTGATCATGAATTACAGCTTTCATAAAGTGTTTTTGACTGCTCCAAAGTAATAAATAGCTCAAAGAAAAGTGAGCAAGCAACTTTACATAGTTGATACATCTGAAAACGGCTTAGAGTGATTAAAATGGGTATATTTCCTCTCAGAGCCGTACCTAGGGTCCACGGCGCCCTTGGCGAAGCATCAATTTGGCACCCCTCCAAATTTTTCATCATTTTGATATGTTTACTTATATTTTCAGTGATTGCTTCAAAGAGTTTTAATAATATAATGGTAATTGATTGAATAAATATAACAGCTAAAAAATCCAACCACAATTTAATTCTTTGAAGAATATTCAAATAAATGTTTTATTATTTTTAAACTATTTCAATCGATTTATATCTTTCCAATACAGATAGGTTGTAACGAAAAGGTGCTTTAGAATTAAGAGCAGCAAAGTGTTGTTTTATCGTTTTAAACAGAATTTAATCTGACCTAGCTTAAATTTCATTGTATCAGCATTTTCCTGCATTCCTGAAAAAATAGTATAACTGATTAGAAAATGGACTCATTTTCAAACTTGTTTTTGGATGGATTCCTTTAGAATTTATTTTTGAAAACAATATTTCTCTTCTCTGTGACTGTGTTTTTTGATTATATCAATCAATCAATTCCTAAAATTTGTTTTTTGAAAATTCATAGCTTCAAACAAAGGCAATTTGTTTTTACCTTTTTAACACATTGAATTTTTTTGTGTTTATTTTTCGACATCTAAAGTTTCTTAAAATTTTGTATAAAAACCATTACACTCAAATAGAGGGTGACGAGCGGGAATTCCCGGGAAATCGACCATTTTTGGACTTCTCGATTCCCGGGAAATTTGGTAGAAGCAAACAAATAAAAAAAATTGAAAATTCGAAATTGTTCAGAACATTGGGTGTTCAATGTAAGATGTTCAAGTTCAAATGAACCAATGCTTCTCTTATCTTCTAATTCAGAAAGTGTAAATTTTAACTTATTAAAAATTCCAATAACTATAATTGGGAAAATTTAAAATAATGTGGACCCCAAAATTAACCTTAAAGCATACTTATCAGTTAGCCACAAGGAGAAAGTCTATTTTTTATATTTTTGTTTATTATTTCTAAGAGTATAATTTTCATATCCTCTTTCAATCATAGCAATTCTTATAATCCATTTTTTTTTATTCTTATTATTTTAATTTCGCTGTATCAAGGTAATTTCCTTTTTTGATGTCATGGAGTAATTTTGTGTTTCGCTTAAACCACAATATTAAATTATATCTTAGAAAAAAACTCTGGAAATCTTTGTAAAGTCCGCCAAATGTGAACATTCGGGTTTTCCGGATCACTATTTCTTCAATGCATATTTACAGTTTTAAAAAAGAAAAAAAAAATATTAAAATTTTTGTTTTGAGTCGCTATTTATTATATTGTAAAAATCCCGATACTGGGAAATTATATATTAGCTATTTTGTTATTTCACAAAAATCTAATAACAAGTTCATACAACAAGTTGTATTGCAAATTCAGAAAAAAATCAAGAAGTAGATCATAGTTCCCAAAAATAATGAGGCTACTAATTAACGTTTCATTAAATAAGCATGAATAAATCGTAACTGAATTCATTGAAAATAATTTAACTTTTCTTTATACATTACTGGCACTATTGGCATAGTTATAAACACTACCAGGTCCCGGGAATTCCCGGGAAATTTCCAAATTCAACTCTCGGTTCCTGGGAAATTGAAAATCTCGAGAATAGTCACCCTCTACACACAAAGCTTTTAGAACCGTTTGTGTAAGTGTAGATAAGCAACTTTATCCATTCCATTAAAACATAACAAAACAAAAATTTTCCAGGAAAATGTTACTAACATTCTTCAAATTATTGACCCTAGAAGCAAAATTAAAACTGGTGAAATTTAAATTGAATTTTATATACTGTAGTTGGAATATAAAATCTCTAGCTATTTCAAAGAATTGTTATAAAACCCTGAAATTTTTGCCACTTGAGCGCCCCCTTTGATAAATGAATTGAGAGAATTTAATTTTAGATTTAATTCTGGTACAACTATTGAAATAGTTGATTTTGGCGCCCCAAGTGTTATAAGTAATATTTGAAATATTCCGACCAAGATTATCGAGTTATTTTGTAGTCCTACTTTAAAATTTGGCGCCCCTTTTGTTCTGAATACCTTTCTAGGATTTTATAATAACATGACAAATTTGTACAACCATCGTTTTCGGCGCCCCCCAAGGGCTGGCGCCCTTGGCGGTCGCCAACTGCGCCAACCCCTAGGTACGGCGCTGAATTTCCTCTATTTTTTTGATGTCATAATTAAGCAGAAAATCACCGATTTCTTCGAGAACTCCTCATTTGCGTCACAAACCCATTCTTCGAAATTGATTCACAAAAAGTAGGATTGAATAATTTGGAAGTGACTAATAGACTTTCTAAAAATCATCATTTTTTTTTCGTTTCACCAACAGAACCAACTCCGGCTGGGCTGGTACGCGACCAGCATTCTGCTGGTGTTGGCCTTCTTCGGACCGGCCCCGATGGGATCCATCGACTACCAGTACAATCCGCTGCACGCGGCCAACTACGCCGCCTTCTCCCCGATCGCGTGGTGCATCTTCTTCGCGTGGACCGTGTTCGCGTCCCAGCTGGGATATTCCAGTGAGTTGAGGGAGATTTTATTTTTTTTTCCATAAATGACCGTATTTTTATCGCAGATAAACTAATCGAGCTGTTCTCCTGGCGGGGATTCCGGGTGACCACCAAGATATCGTACGCCATCTACCTGACGCAGTTCCCGATCTTTTTCTTCAACGTTGGAAGGGTACGGTCGGCGACGCACTTTAACTTCGTTTCGATGGTTTTGGTGAGTAAAAGCCGAAGGATCTGTTCATATTTTGTACCATTTAATTAAAAGGAGTAATTTTCTAAAATTTCGGTCATTCGACTTTTTTTGTGTTTCTTATCTGGCTGAAACTTTTTTGGTGCCTTTGATGCCCAAAAAAGCCACCTTGCATCATAAGTTTGTCCATATAATTTACCATACAAGTTTTGCAGCTCTCCATACAAAAATGATATATTAACATTCAAAAATGTATATCTTTTGAAAGAGTTGTTGGAAAATGCATTAGGCCGATGCAAATATTTAAAAAAGTTTTTGTCCCTCGGCCCTGGCCGAGGTCAAGGGGGGGGGGGCAAAAAAATAAAAAAATATAAAAATTTAAATAACAAGCCATAGTCTTCACATTTAAACGAAAAAAGTGTTTTAAAATGCATTTTACACTAGTTCAGTTGTTTTGCAATCATTAGTTTTCAAAAAATCTAAGATCTGACAGAAACAAAAATTGTATCGAAAAAAAAGATTTTGCATCGAAAATTTTCAAAAAATCTTAAGATTTTTTAATAAACCCAAACATACTAAAAATGATTTTACACGCAGGAGAATGTATTTAAATTTGATTTCAGCTGGTTGCATTTTAGTTTTCATTGAAATTTTGAAGTTTATTGTAAAAATATTTTTTTTGCCCCCTGATTTTTCGGGACAATTTTGAAGGGGGGTGACAAAAACTTTTAAAAATATTTGTACCAGCCTTATACACTAATACAATTAGTTTACAATCATTGGTTTTCAAAAAATCTATGTTTTGAGGAAAAAATAGTGTTTTGAGAAAAAACATTTTTTTTGCGGTGCTGGACGTGGATAATTCACTAAAACTAAACATTAAACACCCCCTGATATGATTTATAAAAATAGAGTAGTACGGGGCAAAGGTACGCACCGGTCTTTTTGATACATAATCTTTACCTAAAAAGCTCATATTCGGGGTTTCGACTTGTTTTAGAGTAAATTTTATGCGTTTACAAAAATAAAGTGAAAAAATTATGTTTGTGAAAATTATTGAGAAAAGTCACTTTTTGACAATTTTGATCTAATATTTGAAATTTACAAAATAAGGTTTACAAAACTTCAGGTTCACGAGATCTTTGAAACCATTTAACTAGTATTTAGCCTAACCGATTTCTAACCATTAAAGATTTTTTGTTTCCCAAAAAGAAATTTGCGGGTCAAAGGTGCGCATTAAAATTTCCATCCATTTTTGTATGGAAAAAAAATCAAACACATTGGAGAACTTTAATTTTTGATAGTATTGATTTAAAATCATTCAACAATAGTAGGGGAAATCTGGGTGATGAATAGAGAGAATGCGTAACGTGATTTTCGATTGATCCCACTTTGTTCACATCTACAAAGTAGGAGGCTGTTCAAGCACAAGCATGACTTTTTTCTTACTGTTAAATGAGCTGTTTTATAATTAGTGGTACATATATGTTTTATATTGTCTATTTTTTACTTATATGCTGTGAAATTGTGTTTTTTTTTCAAATTTCGATCGGTTAGAATATGTTTTTCTTTTTTACGGGTGACCACGAACTGCGGCGAGAGTGCCATTCTGCGTTGTTGCAGATAAATTCTCTGGCTTATTATGCAAGGCGAATTCAACAAACAGATAAGCTTTTCGCTGAACAAGTAGAGTTTTAAACAATTGAGACAGCTTCTGGATGGATATAGCCGCATCGACTCCATAAATAACTCCAATTCATAATTATAAAAAATGACGATCTCGCTTTCAACTTTCTTAAGATTTATTGACTTCAACTCCAGGTCCTCAAAAGCCACAAATTTGCCATTCTCGCGAAAAAAAAAACAAAACATTTTTCAATGATCGATAACAAATACTCTCTACTTTTGGCGAACAGTAAATTGGTTCCACTTTGACAGTTCAAAATTGAGGCCCTTTTTGCGAACCACTATTCAGCACCCAGATAATACCTTATTTTACGATTAAATTTTCGATTTCTTTTTGCATTTTATAAATAATTTTTGAAAGAAATGCGCCCGTTTTTTTAACTGTGATATTTTGCCACAATTTTTTTTATAAATGATTTTTTTAAGTGTAACCTAATAAGCCTGTAATTTTCAACTGACGATATCATAAACTTGGAGAAATATTTGCAACGGCCTTGACCCAAAAATTTTCATTTTTCAAAACATTAATTTATTTCGAAAATTTTTACACTTTTGTTTACAATAATTTTCAAATTTGACCCCGCTGAATAATTAGATTTTAGAGGGCTTAACTATGCTTATTTTGGAATTCAAGCTTAATGTAGGGGAAATATACCCTTTCTAATCAAACACCTATCTTCGTCATATGGAGAGTTTGATGCTCAACTAAAGCTCCAAAATACTATTTAGGCTGTAAACTTACCAGCAACAGCACCGCCTCGAGTAAGCACGCAAATGTATGCCACTTACTGGCCAAAAAGGTCAAATTTAATGCACTTTTGATCATAATTTATATTTTGCGAGACCATTTCTCATAATTTTGGTGGCACACACATCCACACGCAAGATCAGAGGTTAACTGCTTAACGAAAGTCGCCATCAATACCTTTTAACTTTCGCTAACGATTTCAAAGCGCTTAAGATATAAAATTGCTTTCAACTACCGGCAACATGTTTTTTGACCGTTACTTAGTCACTCACTTGAAAAATAATCCCGAAACATGTAAATAATTGGCAAGCGCCATCAAAAAAACAAACGCGCAAGTCTTTTGGCGTTTCAATTTTGACCATCCATTCCAATCGAAGGCTGAAGAAAACCGAGCGAGAAGCGAAGGCAAATAAAGAACAAAGGGTGGCCACCAACACCACCAGCAGCGCTTGTGGTGTTGCCAGGAAACTTTCTCTATAAATGCTACTTTTCGTGAGTGTTCGCTCAAAATTTCATCAATTTTGGCAGCACGAAGCAGACCCAAACGAGCGTTGGAAGAAAAAAAGAACTAAGCTGAAAATAGAAAAATGGGCGTGGCCCAATGCACACGACTGATCAGAATGTGTTTTTGAAATATTTTTTTAAAATGCTTGTAAAAGGAATAGCATAACTTTTAATAAAAGTGAAAATAAACAGAAATGTTCACAAAAAGTTGCTCTACTCGTTGGTGTACTTGGTTTTACTGAATTTCAAGGAACACTCCAGATTAACCAGCATCATTCAAACAAGACCGCTTATTAGGCTTAAAATGGGTTTATTTCCCCTAGATGAAGATGCAGCTTCTATCGGATGGTGAAGTAAAACGTCGGTCCCGGTTTCTCCTGTCTCGTCAGAGGCGCTGGAGCAGAAATCCCACGTTAGAGGAAGGCCATGCCCCGGGGGGCGTAGTGCCAATAGTTTCGTTTCGTTTCGAAGATGCATGGTTTACTCCTTAAAATAAATCCGATAATAGTTCAAATTTTGTAAATGACATAGATTTAAACTATTTCTCTTATCTTCCCAGCTCGACCTCACCGAGTACATCGTAATCTTCGGGGCGTCCTACCTGCTGACGGTGCTGTTCGAGGTCCCGTTCAGCAACATCAAGAAGCTGCTGTTTGACGATGGCCACCGGCGAAGGAGTGCGACAAAACTGCCCAGAAAGGACGAGTGTGATTTCAACGAGAATAGCAACAAAACGATCGTCTATCCCTCGAATCAGACCAAGGATTTGACGGACTGATGGACGCGAGGACCGTGAGGCACGTGTGTTCACCGCAACATAACTTTTTTAGGGGTTAAGAGAAAAGAAGACGCGTGTGGGACTTTTTAGATTTTTAAGTTATTTATAGTCGTTTAATTTTTCCGAACAAAAAACAAGACAATTATTAGCTAGAGTCGTGGATTAGAACAATAAAGAGTGGAAAACAAAACTTGTAGTTCAGTTCTTGCTGCTCGAAAGCCTTACAAACTATGGTTAATGACTCGAACGAGTTGGGTAAACTCTGTGCGTATCGTAAAAGTTCAATGCTTCTTTTGGAATGATGAAATTGCTAATTGCGCTGCGACTGACTGAGAATACTGTGTTCAGCGCGATCCAAAACCAGCATCGGTTCGTCCACCTGGTACCGTTCGACGATTTCGCGCCACTTTCTCGGATTCAGTCCCAGAATGGCCTGCGTTGTGTCGCTTTTCTGCTTCCCCTGGTCCGCTTCCCTCTGGGTCGTCGGTCGAATCAACGGATCGTGGTTCTCGTCCACCACGAGCGCAACCCGTCCGTCCCGGATCAAAAAGGAAATCTGGAACGCGTTGTCCACCGTGTTCATAAAGTCCTCCGGGTCGCAAATCAGCTCAAAGTACGGAATCGGCGCGCCCCGTCGCTTCTCGAACAGTTCGTTGATTTGCGCGAAAATGACGTTCAACTTTTGCGCCGTCTTTTCCTTCTTCTGCAGCTTGTCCACCGTCTCGGGCTTCTTGGCCTGGCCGTAGTCCACCCGTTGGCGCTGGGCACGCTGGCGGGCCACCTTCTGCACCGGAGTCGCTTCCGCGTCGAACGCCCCGTACAGCGACTGGCTGTGCTTGGTCATGCGAAAGACGGAGGCGGCCTCCCGCGTTATCTTGTCCCAGTCCTGGACGCCCTCGTCGCTGTCGAACGTGGTGAGAATGACCCCGACCAGCTCGTCGTCCGCAAACTCCGAATTTCCCATCCTTTGCATCGCGGCGTGAACGACGTCATGGCTCATCTTCAGGACCTGGGCGTCCATCAGCACCTCCGTCGCATTCTCCGCCCGGTCCTTGCAGCGACCCTGGTTCTGCAGCGCGTTCGATTGTTCCATGATCTTCGTGACGGCCTCGAACGTCTCCACCGGGTCGGCCGTTTCCGCCCGGAGGCTCAGCTCGGCGCCCTGCTCCAGCAGCTGTTTGTACTTTTGTTTGCGGACCAGCCGCTCGATCTTCAGGGCGATTTCCTTGCGGTCCATTTTGAGGCGAGAGGCACTTTTGAGTAATTTAACAAGCAAATTACGCAAATTCTGATTGAAATGAAATTTTACGCAGCAACCAAACCAAAACGCTGAGCGGCGCGAAATTTGAAACACAACTTCGGTGCGACGAGGAAAAGTCAAAACAAAACGAATATGCCACAGTGGCGACTTCACTTGACAAGTGGTCGGTTTCGGAAGTAATGATGGTTGAGGGGTGCGCTGATGGATTTTTGATGCTTAATGGAGTGAGTTTTTAGTTTGCTAGAATTTTACTTTTTTTTTTGTTGATTTGGAGTTTAGTATTATGAAATTTTCACAGTTATTTTATTTTTTTGAAAAGATCCAAGATACATAACCAAATATCCTGAATCACACACAGTCTACTACTAACAGGATATCGTGACCAAAAAAACAACAAATTACAAATAACAATCAAGGCTATTTCAAAAACACTCAACAAACAAAAAAAAAATTTGTTCATTGAGTCTTTCCGAAAATCTGTATCCATGTCTGTATCTTGAGAAGGGATTTGCTGATCGATTCTGTGCTGTAAGCAATTTTTAGGTTATGATATATGGACCTGTTTTTTTTCAGAAAATTATTTTTATTAGGTCCTTTTCGGTACTGGGACCTGGTTAGGACCGAGTCGGCTTTTGTAATTGCTAAAAGTAAGAACAAGATTGTCCGTCAGGACTGAACGCAAGCGCAAAGTTTTGCGCCTGTCATCATAGCCTGCCAGTCATCGACCATTGAACAAAGCAACCCCATGCAGATTGTTCGACTGACAGTTGACGGAAAAATCGAACTGGCACAGCGTTCTGCGTTCACCACTGCGTCCAACGGACAATCTTGCTCTCAGCTTAAAGGTAAGAACAAGATTGTCCGTTCGACGCAGTGGTGAACGCAGAACGCTGTGCCAGTTCGATTTTTCCATCAACTGTCAGTCGAACAATCTTCAGGGGTTGCTTTGTTCAATAGAGTTATCTACGTGCGCATGTATTGCGTGTACGTACACAAAAAAGATTGAGGTTAAATTTTGTCTGGCCAGCAAAATCAAATGGTGCGCTAGTGTGTGTACGCGAAACGTCATAAAGCTCTATGGTCGATGACTGGCAGGCTATGATGACAGGCGCAAAATTTTGCGTTTGCGTCTGGGCCGAACGGACAATCTTGTTCATACCTTAAGAGTACCGGATGCCGGATTACCTTTATGAAAAAATAACTTATTAATTTTACTTTTTTTTCTCGAAAATTTAATAATTTTTAAATTTTCGATTTTGTTTATGAATAAGAGGAGTAAGAGTTTAGGATGTTTCAAATTATGGTACCGGAGACTTGAAATTTCGAAGAAAAAAAAAAGATTTTCGGAAAATATCGAAATTTTCAATGCAATATTAATTTTTCAGTCGAGCATGGGTCCCCATATTTTTTTGTATAGTGCGCCGTTTTCATGTAAAAAACATTTTGGTGGTGGTAATTTTTTTTTTCTAAAAAACTGGGTCTCAGTGACAGTTCTAAAGTTTTTTTTTTTTTTTGAAAAAGTCCTTTAAACCTAATTTTTTTTTGCTTTTAGGGTGTTTTAAATCTGGAATTTAAATGCCCCATAAATGCCAAATTGAGGATTTGAAAAAAAAAAATCACACAATGTTCAATGTTAAAACATTGAAAATCGGCGTACCGAGATACCGGTAAACAAAAACTAGGGATAATAGAGTCGTAAAGCCCTAAGTAAGCCCTAAGCCCATCAGCCCGCTAGACAGTTCGTACAAACTAAAAGAAGGGTCAAACGAAAAAGTGACTAACCACCGGGGGTTGAGTGTATATCAATTTTCTAAAATCAATCCTTTGGAATAACAACAAAATAAAAAAAAAACATCAACAAAAACTTTTAAAGTAAATTTTATTAGTTTTTAATTGGGTACTAAAGCCCTTTGTCAATTTTTATGTACAACGGTAAAAAACACGATTAAAAACCATTTTTGATCACTTTTTTTTCATTTTAATGCAATTTTTTTTTTGACAAGACAACATTTTTTAGATGAATCAACTATGGTCCCCTTGGAACGAGCTGTCAAGTAGGAGCTTTTCTGTCAAGAAGAACCGCGAGGTTAATTTTTCAAAATTGATTTAAAAATCTATTTTAAACTCTTTGTGGTCGTACAAAGGGTCATTGTACTCAGAAAAATAAGCTTTGTCGCTGTAAACAATAATATCAGCAATCTAAGCTTCATTTTAGGACCCAATTGAAAATCGTGATATGAAACATTTGAATAACCGTAAGCAAAACATAAATTACCATGGTGACATTTAAATATTCTCGGAATCATTAAGTTATCACAAAAAAGCCAACAATCAATCAACATCAATCATTTTTTTTTAATTTTTTTTGTAAGGTTGCACAGATTTTTTAAAATTTGTTTTTGAAGTTCATGTCCCTCGACTCTGATCACATAAACTTTGAAAAATATTTGCAACGGCCTGATTTATTTTTAAGAAATTTCAAGTTTTTTTTCTGAGTCTTGTTGAATTTTCACGATACTTGATTTTTTTGGGTGGATGGCTCCCGTGGAAGTTAAACAAAAACCCACCTTTTTTGTTTTCTGTTATGATTATGAATAAAATTATGGAGATGTCGTAACAGATTAAATTATTTTTTTCCATTGATTTATAATTTTGCTTTCGTAAAGTGAGATGAAAACCTTGATTTTTTGTTAAATGAGCAAAATATCGCACAAAATTCAATTTATTTCAATCATTTTGGCTGGACAAGATTGATAAATCTTGCTTTGATGTGACGTTCAATTAAAAGTAAAAAGATACAATAGATGCAAAAAAAAAATGGAAATTAGGAACAATTATCTTTGTGTCACGTTCAGTAGTTTTTGTGATTGAAACATAAGATTCAGAGTTTTTACCTTTTTTTTTTTTTTATGGCCCACCACAATCCCCCACACCAAAAAGCTCATTATTCCAGAGCCCCCTGGTTATGGACGCAAACTAATTTCAGCTCGAATTCAAAATGATAATAAAGCAATGCAATAAAAAAAATGAGCTGACTTTACTAGGATGTGCGGTAGTTTAACTACTATTAACTTTTAGGATGGTATCCCAGTGGAAGCTACTTCCTTTTAAGGGAACCACAACAATGTAATGATTTGTTAACGCTATTGACGGGTTAATAAAATTAAATGACGATTAGTTGAAAGTTTCGTTTAATTTTTGTTTATAATGTTGTTTGATTCTAGCATTAAAGATGGAGCGGTTTTCTAATAACTTTAGATTATCTGGCAGCAGATTATAAAGTGTAGGTCCTATGAAACTTAATCTATTTTGACCTCGTGTTGTATGTGCTCTAATGCGTTGAAGGTTGTTCCTCTGACGAGTGCTGCGGGAGCTATTTGTAGTTATTAACTGAATTGTATGATGGAATTTTGGGTTATTAATAACATCATGAACAAACAGCGTAGTTTGGATGTCACAGAGATTGGTTAATGGTAAAACTGAGTGACATGCATCCGAATACAAAGTTAAAGTTGAATATAACAAAGGTTTGTTGAAAATTATTTTTAAACAACGGTTTTGCAGTGTTTGTAATTTTACTAGGTGAGAGCTTGCAGTACGTCCCCACACCGAAATTAGATAATTTAATTGTGAATGGATATAGGCGAAATAATATTTTAAGAGAATTTTCCTCGGAACGAACAATCTTACCCTCCACAGAATGCCTAAGTAGGACGAAACACGTTTTTCTACCACTTTAATGTGATTGATCCAGGACAAAATGGGATCCAATTGTATGCCCAGATACTTAAAACAATTTACTTTTTCTATAACAGTGGGTCCAAGTCTAGGATCATCATGCTCTGGCTCAAGTCTCCTGATGGACCTGAAAATCATATATTTAGTTTTCGAGGGATTTAAGGACAACAAATTTGCATTAAAATATTGATTTAAAGTTTGTAAATCTTTCTCCATTAAAGTGATAATACTGTGAATGTCTTTGTTGGGGTAGAAAAGAGCAGTATCGTCTGCGAAAAGTCTAGCTTTACCATTCAAGTTGAGTCTGGGTAAATCATTGATGAATAAGAGAAATAGCAAAGGTCCAATATTACTGCCTTGTGGGACACCAACATTGATGGGAGCTAGACTACTACGCTTATCTTCAATTTGGACAAATTGTTTTCTGTTGGTTAAATAACTTTTAATTACTGTATTTGCAACACCTCTTATTCCATAACATTCAAGTTTCCTCAACAAAATTTCATGATTTAAAGTATCGAATGCTTTTTCAAATCTAAAAAAGGCCACCCATAAATTTCCTGAGTCAATTGCATCGATAACGTCATCAACTAATTCAATAATTGCCGTTTGCGTGCTGGAACCCTGTCGGAACCCGTACTGAAATTTATATAAGACTTCGTGAATATTTAAAAATTTGTTAATCTAGTTACTAACATTTTCTCCAAAATTTTATTAAAAACTGACAGGGTAGAGATCGGTCTGTAATTGTTACAATCCCAAGACTCTCCTGCTTTAAAAATCGGCACAACTTTAGCAATTTTGAGACAGTCCGGATAATCTCCCGTTTGCAAGATTAAATTAAAATTTGAGACAAAATTTTTGCAAATTCTAAAACATTATTTTTCAGTAGTGACGCTGGTATGTTGTCCGGGCCGTTACTTTTTTTAGTATTTAAATTGTTAATCAACAGAATAACTTCATTTTCTGAGGAAGGTCGGAGGAACACTGACTCTCGAATCCATCGTAAATTTCTTTCCGGGTTTGTTACTGATGTAGGAATATTGTTCGCCAAATTTTGCCCAATGTTAGAAAAAAAGTCATTGAATATTTCGCTGACCTCTAACTTGTCGCTTGTTTCAATTCCATTATTAATTAAAGTTATAGTTTCACGATTTTTCTTAAGGCCAAATATCAAATTAATATTGTTCCAAAGTTTTGAATGGGGTGTATTAGTAAGCAAATTTTCATAATAAAGTTTCTTGGTTTTGTGTTTAGTGGTTTCTACCTTTTTAGAGATATATGATAGCATTTCTCGAAGATGTTGGTTTGTGGGAAATCTTTTAACTCGAACCAAATAATTTTCTTTAATTTTCATAAGTGTCCAGAGATCGAAAGTCATCCATGGACAGGAATTTCCTTTTTATGTTTACATTCTTGGTAACTATTTTTGAATAACGATTAAGTAAAGTGTTATAAGTTGAAATTATAGCTTGTAAAGTTGTTTCTACATCGTTGACTTCACCAATGCTTCGTACAAATGAACTAAATTCCTGATTAAGTTGACAATATTTCACAATTTTTTTTGTTAGTACCATGGACTCTTTTTTAATCTTAGTTCTGAAGGATGTGATAACCGGTATATGGTCACTCAAGTTAGTTAGGTCAATGGTATCATTCCGGATGTGATTGGCGTCATTTAATTTACAGATTACATGATCAAGAATATTTGCACTAATTGGTCTAGTTGCATAGGTGTTTGTAGTTATAAAACCGTATGACTCAAGTAACATTTTATATTTTGTAACTGTATTCAAATTGACGTGATTTATTGGTACATTGATATCACCAACGATCAAACAAGAATTTCCAGGCTTAGACGAGCTCAAAACATGCTCCAAATAGTTACTAAAAGTATTAAAATCGTAATTTGGGGGGCGATATAGTCCATGAACATCATAAAAATGTCCTTTCAAATCAATTTCAACGTGTACGTGGTGAAAACCATTCTCGTGGAAGTTCTTTTTATTTTGCTTTTTAAATTTTTGTTTACATATAATGCAAGTCCACCGCTGGACTCCTCTCTGCAGGAAAATTCTGATTTATAGTTAGGTATTTCATAAAGTTTACAATTTTCTCGTTTCAACAATGTTTCGCCGATTACAATAACATCTATTTCAGTTTCAATCATATCAACAGTTTGAATAATTTCATCAAATTTAAAGAGGTTATTGATTCCTCTAACATTCCATTGTAAAATTTTCAATGATTTTTATTTTTAACGTAACAATTATTAAATGCACTTATGTTATCATGAAATAAATTTTCTAAATTCTCAGCCATCGCAACATAATATTATTGTCCTGAGATAGAAACAACATAATTGAAATCATGTCTTTTTTGTCTTTTTCTTTCGTCTAGGAGATTCAGGTGAAGGAGAAATTGAATTTTGATCAGCGTCGGCTGTTTTGTACAAATTAATGATCTTATTAAGGTCATCTCGATTTGAAATTTTGTCTACATTTGAATTGTCATCTTTTTTAACTAGAATTGTTCCATTGCGGCCCGGCCAGACATATTTTATCTTGAGTGTGGTTTGAGATTGACGCATTTCATTTAATAAATTTTGAGAAAAAGCTGTAAGTTCTTCGCGAATTGCAATTCTTGAACCATTTCCATTTACCAGTAAAGATTTATCAATTGATGTTGAAAGCAATTGCCCAAATTCCATTTTTTTGTCCAACACAAACTCTCTCATGGCTGTATCTTTGAAAATAATTCTAATTGGAATTGGAGGGTTATTGCTTTTATTACCTTTATTATTTCGTGTGAAAAAACGACAAACAGAAACTATTGAATCAGAAGGAATATTAGCGCCAATTAGCTTGAAAGTTTTTAAAGTAAGATCAAAGACATTTTCGTTGGGTAACGAAGGCATCCCAAGAATAACGACATTGTTCGAGACCGATTGTCTGTTGACTTTGTCAAAATTCATTTCAAGTTTACTAACAACTGCAGAAAGCGAATTCTGGGTGTGTTTGACATCATTAAGTTCATGTTTAAGTTTATCGTTATCAATTTTCAGATCAGAAAAATCCGATGTGATTTTATCAAATTTTCTGACAGAAAATTTTGGGAAGCCTCCACAGCACTTGTAATTGATTTAACTTCACTTTTAACTTCACGCATTTGATCATTTACAACACTTGAAACGGCTGCATTGAGTTGTTTACTGATTGACGAGAAAAACGTTTTTTCATTGTGCTGCATATCAATGATTCGTTTGTAAATTTCAGAACATTTGGTTGAGTAGAAGTAAGGGTTTTTTCTAACACGGCTGGCTGCCACTCCTCTAATACCTTTGCATTCGAGGTGAGTAGCAGCAAAACAGTACAAACAAATGAGTAATTTATTTTGATCGGGCTCAATGCTGTTACATAGCCCACAAGCCATGCTTTCATCATCGTCACAATCCATCCTGAATGCTATTTGCAGATTATCAAAAGACGAGTAAAAAAATCAAACGATATCAAAAAATAACTACAGCAAAAAAAAATATATATAATTAACCGCACACCCCCTTGGAAAAACCCCAAAGTGGGGAAAAAACCATCAATTGAAAATTTCAAACAGTCGATCAAATAGTTGATTTATACTAGAAAGCTAGTCCCTGTCAGGTCCAAAATTGCGGGTCGAGAAATTGAAGCACGAACACATACCTTTAAATACCATTGGTTATCATCATGTAGCGTGTGAGTGCCGCACGAGCAAACTGCATGTGCAACTGAGTGGTTACACAGACGAATTCGCGATCAAAAGCTCAAAAATTCCGACAGATGGCGCAAAGCATCGAAGAATGACGATTCAAATTTTCGCTGTTCGGTTACATAGGAATGCAAACTTAAAATTGAATTTACAGCTCATAGAACAACTTTTGAGAAAAAATTCAAGTAGTACGATTGTTAACTCTTTGCCCTCTATAAATTAACGCAGTAAAAAAAAATTGAAAAAAAAATATTTTTGAAAAAATAATATTGTTTAAAATGATATAGCATCAAAAGTTAACAAAGTATCAGCTCGAATTTATGCTCAAAAGTTGTTTTCAACGCTGGAATTTAACAAAACAGAATTCGCATACATAACCTCAAAGGGCGGAAATTTCAATCGACATTCTTCGCTCTGTTTTGCTACTCAACACTAGGTGTCGCATGTCGTTTGACTCTTGAACGGCAATCGGTTGGGAGATCTTTTGCCACGGTACTCAGAGATCTTTCACACACTCCACTTAATCTGCCTCTGGATACAACCACAGTCACTCCGAAGATGCGCGACGAGTTCTTCCTGTACTGAGTACAACGAGTGCCGTTATTGAACAGAAACCGCAACTGTGACACAGCTTTAAAAAAAACCACAACAACTCTAGAGCCACCGCGAGACTCACGCACCCAGAGTGTGCACGAGTGTCGTTATTTAGAGCCGAGAACACAGGATAAGCGGGTAGAGAATATTCTAGATCACTTGCACGAAGCTTGATTCTCACTAAAACAACCACAGTCTGCACTTCCACCAGTTGTATTGGTGCAGAAAGTCGATAACCACCACAGCTGATCAGAACACGAAAGGCACGGATACAGCTCAATCACCAGTTCGCAAAATGGATAAATTTCAGCAAGAGCCGAAACTTTGCCCAGCAGTAACACCACTTATCTAGCACCAATCAACGATACTCCAATCGACCGGAAAAGGCAATTAGCCTGTTTACAATTAAAATTGCACTGATTTTGAATAGGATAAGTAAAACACTTTGAAAACTTCGAAATGTTAGCAGCCTTTGAAAGGTACAAATAATAACCGTCAATAGTATTTGTGTCACCTTACTGAGGAAAGGCTATAAAATCGCAATTCGAAATTCGCAATTTTCAGTGTATGAACGGGCCTTGACCGATCTCATGCACCTGGTTCCCGACGAACACGCACTGCCCTTACACCTACATCTCACCCTTGCTCTGAGTCAGTACGAGCAATACGCTAGAACACGCTTTGAGTGTTCGTGCCAGGCATGCACATCTTCTTTTCCGGTTACAGCGGTATACGCACCTCGGAAGGAACCGGTCAAGAAAAAAATCAAATGGGCAGCAGCGGCAGTGCAAGCAAGTCAGAGAGGGTGAAGAAAAGCCCCAAGAAATCGCTCCCTCTCCTTTGTTCTGCTGTTCGTAAAGCTGTTTCTTGACCCCTTTCCTTCCAATCTGCATACTAACCTTACGCATTTTAACTCGGCCGGGGGTGGTACATTGCGTAGGGTTTGATGTAAGTATAAGCGCCTAACCATTTATAGTGAAACTGTCCACATTAATTAAAGTAAAAACTGTTTTATTTTTAGTTTGAATTCAAAAACTAATTTTTATTTACAGTTTATTGTCCTACATTGACGCGCCCCTTTCTTCTAGCCGTTTCAACTCTGACCCTCGCTGGTCAAAGGTTTACGAGTTGTTTCCACAGGCCACCAGCTAGGTTACACCTTGTCATCATGATGACTAAACCAAGCCAACGTGGAGGTAAGAAAATAGGACACTTGCAAGGAACCAGAGCCATGCTATTTTGTCCAAACAGCACTACGGATGTAGTTGGGCTCCTTCCGGGATGTTTCCGCCTGGGTGTCAACCGACGAGTATCATCAGTATCATGCACCCTTGGCCTGCACTGAGGAAAGGCTATAAAATCACTCGAAAAATGTACTTATCAACTCAGAATCACCAGCTGAGCAAATGTCAATGTGTTTGGCTGTATGTAGACATGTGTACCAAATCAATGTCACTGGAATATCTCGTCACTGGCTGAACCGATTTTGACTGTATGGGCCTCACTCGATTTGTCTTGGGGTCCTAGTCTCTATTGAAATTTATAAGAGTTAGTTAAGCATTGAAGTTATGCTTAAAAAATGAAAACCTGCCATATTATATATTTTTAGAAAGGTTCTGAAATTAACGTCATGATTCGAATTCCCGGACGTTTCGAAACCCGGACACTTCAACTTGTTTTTGTCGTGACTTTCACCCGATTTATTCCACGATTTACCAATATTTCGGATTCAAATAACAAGACGCGTCTTTTCATGCCCAAGCAAAACACACGACTGATTTATTTCTCGTTTTCTCACGCACACATTCTCAACATCTCTCTCTGCTGACCTGCTCTCTCATTACGCTACATGAACGCTCTCTCTTCTCACTATCTCTCTCTTCCCTGCCACACTCATTCACTACATCCTCGTTCTTTCCTACTCTAAAAATTCAATCATTTATTCAGATTAACATCAGCTTGGTGATCCTTTTATGCGGAAAATTCAGCTCATCTCAGAATTCGGCTTCAGCAGATGCTTCTCCGGTATCCTTGATCGTGACACATATCAGCCACAACCCCAACGTCAACGTGGTTACCTGCAATTAAAGAAATAAAAAACGACAACTTGGAAAGCTATCGTGTAATTAATTGATTAAATAATACACCTGGAAATATACCCTACAATCTTCCCAGAAATTCTATTAGGAGCTCTGATTCAAGTCGTGTAGGTTACAGCCTATCGTTTCTTAAATCATCACTTCAAAAAAAAGATTGAAAATCTAAACAATTCCTATAAAATTCCTAAAATTGTTTTGCTTCATCTTCCTGAATCCAATCATAACCTTACATTTAAGTTTTGCAAGTGATGCCTATCGATTCTCAAACCATCACTTTAACAATATTGAAATTTGAAAACAAATTTCCAACTTCCTAAACATCGATAAAATTTACCTCTTATTAAATCTTCCCTGAATTCCAATCATGAGCACGAATTTAAACCTGTCTATTCATAAATCATTTCTCAAAGATATCTAAAAAAAAGTCTTCTCAAACTTTTCGAACAATCGATAATATTTATCTATTAATAGATCTTCCCTGAATCCAATTATAAACTCAAATTTTAGTCGTGTAGGTTACAAGCCTATTGTCTGTTAAATCATCACTTCAGCTTGTTCAGCAATCGATAATATAACAATATACGAATTCCAATCATTGTCGAGTCCAATTTTCCATGAATTTTGAATATTTCGGACACAAAATTAAGCTCTAAATTAGGTCGTGTAGGTTATGAGCCTATCGATTCTTAAACCATAACTTTAACAATATTAAAATCTGAAAATATCATTCCTAACTTCCCCAACAATCGATATTTATATTTTAAAATCCAAACATGAGCTCAAATTTAAGCCGTGTAGGTTATAAGCCTATCGATTCTTAAATCATCACTTTAAAAGATTGAAACTTCGTTAAAAATTACATACTTTTCCAACAATCGATTATATTTATCTTTCAATATAACTCCCCGAATCAAATCATTAACTCAAGTTTAAGTTTTAGCCTATCGCAATCACCACTTCAATAGATTGGAAATCTTAACAATTTCTTACCCAGCTTGTTCAACAACCGATAATATACCAATATATGAATTCCAATCATTGTCGTGACTTTCACCCGATTTTCTATTTATTTTGAATATTTTGGACAAAAAAAATTAGCTCAAATTTAGGTCGTAAAGGTTATAAGTCAATCGATTTCAATTTATTTCTCCAACAATATTGAAAATCAGATTTTTTAATTCCAACTTCTCCAACAATCGATAAAATTTATCTTTTACTAAATCTTCTCTGAAATCCAATCATAAAGTCAATTTAAATCGTACTGGTTATGAGCCTATCTATTCTTTAACCATCACTTCAACAGTATTGAAAATTTGAAGAAAGAAAAAAACTTTTCCAACAATCGAAAATATTTATTTCTACTATACCTTCCTTGAATCCAATCATGAGCTCAAATTTAAGTAATGTAGGTTATGAGCCTATCATTTCTAAAACTATCACGTTAAAAGATTGAAGATGTGAAAAATCTTTTACCAACTTTTATAAATCGATATCATTTATGTTATACAATCTTCCCGGAAATCCCACATCGAAGCTTTATAATCACAAAAACTCAAGCCAAAAGCTCAAACATCCACGCGCTACCCTATAGGGTACTCAAGCTCAGAGATTTGTCCTTCACGCTCTAACCTCTCATGGGACTCAAGGTAAAAAATATATCATCTTCCATGCTCTACCCTCGCAGGGATTCAAGCCCACAAACTCAAAAAATTACGCTCTACCCTCACAGGGGACTCAAGCTAAAGAAACTACAGCAATCACGCTTTACCCTCTCAGAGGACTTAAGCTCACAAACTCCAATAGTCATGCTCTACCCTCACAAGGGACTCAAGCTCAAAACTCCAGCAAATACACTCTACCCTCACAGGAGACTCAAGCTAAAAAAAAAGTCATCATCCAGGCTCTACCCTCGCAAGGGAATCAAAGCTCAAAGATTCATCTACCAGGCTCTAACCTCGCAGGAGACTAAAGCTAAAACATTCAATATCCACGCTCTACCCTCACAGGGGACTCAAGCTAAAAAAAATCATTTTCCATGCTCTACCCTCGCTGGGGGCTCAAGTTTAAATATTTATGATCCACGCTCTACCCTCACAGGGGACTCAAGCTCAAAACTCCAAAAATCACGCTCTACCCTCACAGGGGACTCAAGCTCAAAACTCCAGCAATCACGCTCTACCCTCAAAGGGGACTCAAGTTCAAAACTTCAACAATCACGCTCTACCCTCACAGGGGACTCAAGCTCAAAACTCTAAATATCACGCTCTATCTTCACAGGGGATTCAAGCCCAAAAACTCTAACAATCACAATCGTCTTCCATGCTCTACCCTAACAGGGGACTCAAGCTCAAAGTTTTTATAATCACGCTCTACCCTCTCAGGGGACTCAAGCTCAAAACTCCAACAATCACGCTCTACCCTCACAGGGGACTCAAGCTCAAAACTCCAGCAATCACGCTCTACCCTCAAAGGGGACTCAAGCTCAAAACTCCAGCAATCACGCTCTACCCTCAAAGGGGACTCAAGTTCAAAACTTCAACAATCACGCTCTACCCTCACAGGGGACTCAAGCTCAAAACTCAAAATATCACGCTCTACCTTCACAGGGGATTCAAGCCCAAAAACTCTAACAATCACAATCGTCTTCCATGCTCTACCCTCACAGGGGACTCAAGCTCAAAACTCCAAAAATCACGCTCTACCCTCACAGGGGACTCAAGCTCAAAACTCCAACAATCACGCTCTACCCTCAAAGGGGACTCAAGTTCAAAACTTCAACAATCACGCTCTACCCTCACAGGGGACTCAAGCTCAAAACTCAAAATATCACGCTCTACCTTCACAGGGGATTCAAGCCCAAAAACTCTAACAATCACAATCGTCTTCCATGCTCTACCCTCACAGGGGACTCAAGCTCAAAGTTTTTATAATCACGCTCTACCCTCTCAGGGGACTCAAGCTCAAAACTCCAACAATCACGCTCTACCCTCACAGGGGACTCAAGCTCAAAAACTGAAAAAAATCACGCTCTACCCTCACAGGGGACTCAAGCTCAAAACTCCAACAATCACGCTCTACCCTCACAGGGGACTCAAGCTCAAAACTGAAAAAATCACGCTCTACCCTCACAGGGGACTCAAGCTCAAAACTCCAGCAATCACGCTCTACCCTCAAAGGGGACTCAAGCTCAAAACTCCAGCAATCACGCTCTACCCTCAAAGGGGACTCAAGCTCAAAACTCCAGTAATCACGCTCTACCCTCTCAGGGGACTCAAGCTCAAAAACTCCAACATTCACGCTCTACCCTCACAGGGGACTCAAGCTCAAAACTCAAAATATCACGCTCTACCCTCACAGGGGACTCAAGCTCAAAACTCCAGCAATCACGCTCTACCCTCACAGGGGACTCAAGCTCAAAACTCCAGCAATCACGCTCTACCCTCTCAGGGGACTCAAGCTCAAAACTCCAAAAATCACGCTCTACCCTCACAGGGGACTCAAGCTCAAAACTCCAACAATCACGCTCTACCCTCACAGGGGACTCAAGCTCAAAACTCCAAAAATCACGCTCTACCCTAACAGGGGACTCAAGCTCAAAACTCCAAAAATCACGCTCTACCCTCACAGGGGACTCAAGCTCAAAACTCCAGCAATCACGCTCTACCCTCTCAGGGAATTCAAGCCCAAAAACTCCAACAATCACGCTCTACCCTCACAGGGGACTCAAGCTCAAAACTCAAAATATCACGCTCTACCCTCACAGGGGACTCAAGCTCAAAACTCCAACAATCACGCTCTACCCTAACAGGGGACTCAAGCTCAAAAACTCCAAAAATCACGCTCTACCCTCACAGGGGACTCAAGCTCAAAACTCCAACAATCACGCTCTACCCTCACAGGGGACTCAAGCTCAAAACTCCAGCAATCACGCTCTACCCTCAAAGGGGACTCAAGCTCAAAACTCCAGCAATCACGCTCTACCCTCAAAGGGGACTCAAGTTCAAAACTTCAACAATCACGCTCTACCCTCACAGGGGACTCAAGCTCAAAACTCAAAATATCACGCTCTACCTTCACAGGGGATTCAAGCCCAAAAACTCTAACAATCACAATCGTCTTCCATGCTCTACCCTCACAGGGGACTCAAACTCAAAGTTTTTATAATCACGCTCTACCCTCTCAGGGGACTCAAGCTCAAAACTCCAACAATCACGCTCTACCCTCACAGGGGACTCAAGCTCAAAAACTCCAAAAATCACGCTCTACCCTCACAGGGGACTCAAGCTCAAAACTCCAACAATCACGCTCTACCCTCACAGGGGACTCAAGCTCAAAACTCCAGCAATCACGCTCTACCCTCAAAGGGGACTCAAGCTCAAAACTTCAACAATCACGCTCTACCCTCACAGGGGACTCAAGCTCAAAACTCAAAATATCACGCTCTACCCTCACAGGGGACTCAAGCTCAAAACTCAAAATATCACGCTCTACCTTCACAGGGGATTCAAGCCCAAAAACTCTAACAATCACAATCGTCTTCCATGCTCTACCCTCACAGGGGACTCAAGCTCAAAACTCCAAAAATCACGCTCTACCCTCACAGGGGACTCAAGCTCAAAACTCCAACAATCACGCTCTACCCTCAAAGGGGACTCAAGTTCAAAACTTCAACAATCACGCTCTACCCTCACAGGGGACTCAAGCTCAAAACTCAAAATATCACGCTCTACCTTCACAGGGGATTCAAGCCCAAAAACTCTAACAATCACAATCGTCTTCCATGCTCTACCCTCACAGGGGACTCAAGCTCAAAGTTTTTATAATCACGCTCTACCCTCTCAGGGGACTCAAGCTCAAAACTCCAACAATCACGCTCTACCCTCACAGGGGACTCAAGCTCAAAAACTCCAAAAATCACGCTCTACCCTCACAGGGGACTCAAGCTCAAAACTCCAACAATCACGCTCTACCCTCACAGGGGACTCAAGCTCAAAACTCCAACAATCACGCTCTACCCTCACAGGGGACTCAAGCTCAAAACTCCAGTAATCACGCTCTACCCTCTCAGGGGACTCAAGCTCAAAAACTCCAACATTCACGCTCTACCCTCACAGGGGACTCAAGCTCAAAACTCAAAATATCACGCTCTACCCTCACAGGGGACTCAAGCTCAAAACTCCAGCAATCACGCTCTACCCTCACAGGGGACTCAAGCTCAAAACTCCAGCAATCACGCTCTACCCTCTCAGGGGACTCAAGCTCAAAACTCCAAAAATCACGCTCTACCCTCACAGGGGACTCAAGCTCAAAACTCCAACAATCACGCTCTACCCTCACAGGGGACTCAAGCTCAAAACTCCAAAAATCACGCTCTACCCTCACAGGGGACTCAAGCTCAAAACTCCAGCAATCACGCTCTACCCTCTCAGGGAATTCAAGCCCAAAAACTCCAACAATCACGCTCTACCCTCACAGGGGACTCAAGCTCAAAACTCAAAATATCACGCTCTACCCTCACAGGGGACTCAAGCTCAAAACTCCAACAATCACGCTCTACCCTCACAGGGGACTCAAGCTCAAAACTCCAAAAATCACGCTCTACCCTAACAGGGGACTCAAGCTCAAAACTCCAAAAATCACGCTCTACCCTCACAGGGGACTCAAGCTCAAAACTCCAGCAATCACGCTCTACCCTCTCAGGGAATTCAAGCCCAAAAACTCCAACAATCACGCTCTACCCTCACAGGGGACTCAAGCTCAAAACTCAAAATATCACGCTCTACCCTCACAGGGGACTCAAGCTCAAAACTCCAGCAATCACGCTCTACCCTCAAAGGGGACTCAAGCTCAAAACTCCAGCAATCACGCTCTACCCTCAAAGGGGACTCAAGTTCAAAACTTCAACAATCACGCTCTACCCTCACAGGGGACTCAAGCTCAAAACTCAAAATATCACGCTCTACCTTCACAGGGGATTCAAGCCCAAAAACTCTAACAATCACAATCGTCTTCCATGCTCTACCCTCACAGGGGACTTAAACTCAAAGTTTTTATAATCACGCTCTACCCTCTCAGGGGACTCAAGCTCAAAACTCCAACAATCACGCTCTACCCTCACAGGGGACTCAAGCTCAAAAACTCCAAAATCACGCTCTACCCTCACAGGGGACTCAAGCTCAAAACTCCAACAATCACGCTCTACCCTCACAGGGGACTCAAGCTCAAAACTCCAGCAATCACGCTCTACCCTCAAAGGGGACTCAAGCTCAAAACTTCAACAATCACGCTCTACCCTCACAGGGGACTCAAGCTCAAAACTCAAAATATCACGCTCTACCCTCACAGGGGACTCAAGCTCAAAACTCAAAATATCACGCTCTACCTTCACAGGGGATTCAAGCCCAAAAACTCTAACAATCACAATCGTCTTCCATGCTCTACCCTCACAGGGGACTCAAGCTCAAAACTCCAAAATCACGCTCTACCCTCACAGGGGACTCAAGCTCAAAACTCCAACAATCACGCTCTACCCTCAAAGGGACTCAAGTTCAAAACTTCAACAATCACGCTCTACCCTCACAGGGGACTCAAGCTCAAAACTCAAAATATCACGCTCTACCTTCACAGGGATTCAAGCCCAAAAACTCTAACAATCACAATCGTCTTCCATGCTCTACCCTCACAGGGGACTCAAGCTCAAAGTTTTTATAATCACGCTCTACCCTCTCAGGGGACTCAAGCTCAAAACTCCAACAATCACGCTCTACCCTCACAGGGGACTCAAGCTCAAAAACTGAAAAAAATCACGCTCTACCCTCACAGGGGACTCAAGCTCAAAACTCCAACAATCACGCTCTACCCTCACAGGGGACTCAAGCTCAAAACTCCAACAATCACGCTCTACCCTCACAGGGGACTCAAGCTCAAAACTCCAGTAATCACGCTCTACCCTCTCAGGGGACTCAAGCTCAAAAACTCCAACATTCACGCTCTACCCTCACAGGGGACTCAAGCTCAAAACTCAAAATATCACGCTCTACCCTCACAGGGGACTCAAGCTCAAAACTCCAGCAATCACGCTCTACCCTCACAGGGGACTCAAGCTCAAAACTCCAGCAATCACGCTCTACCCTCTCAGGGACTCAAGCTCAAAACTCCAAAAATCACGCTCTACCCTCACAGGGACTCAAGCTCAAAACTCCAACAATCACGCTCTACCCTCACAGGGGACTCAAGCTCAAAACTCCAAAATCACGCTCTACCCTAACAGGGGACTCAAGCTCAAAACTCCAAAAATCACGCTCTACCCTCACAGGGGACTCAAGCTCAAAACTCCAGCAATCACGCTCTACCCTCTCAGGGAATTCAAGCCCAAAAACTCCAACAATCACGCTCTACCCTCACAGGGGACTCAAGCTCAAAACTCAAAATATCACGCTCTACCCTCACAGGGGACCCAAGCTCAAAACTCAAAATATCACGCTCTATCCTCACAGGGGACTCAAGTTCAATAACTTCAACAATCTATCCTCGCATACTCAAGCACTCAAGCACAAAAAACAACGACATTGCTGTTTTCAAGGTTCAACGTGATAATGTTCAGGCAAGTTTAACACGAGTCTTCCAGCCCAATGACCGGCAAACAGATCGTTCACATTTTTCTGCTGATCGATAAAACAAGGAAACCTTAAAATCGCATACAAAATGTTGTAAACTTTTATACAGCCTTTCAATTATTAAACAATTTTAACCGCAAAACTAACCCGAACCAATCCGGGGCTCTCACAAGAAGCAGTCCAAACATTATGCATATAAATTACCCATGATTAAATCTCAACAACGTTTATCTTGTTGTTAAACAACAACACTCGAGAAAAGTATTAGTCGTACATAACTCTTCAATTCCAGCACCGGTACTACAAAATCGAAAAATCGTGATTACTACACAAAACCTTCGTGAAAGGCCGGCCCACATTTATCTGTACTTCGTTCGTCTTACCTTAGCGGGGGAAACGCATCCACATAGATGTCATCTTTTTTTTTCTCCTTTTCACTTTTTTTCTTTCGGGGGCTACTGTAAACTTTCATCAAAAAAGAACCACCCAAACACAGCACACAAAAAAACAAAAATCGCCACTATGTCTTTCCCCACAACACAGTTCCTTTGTAACCTCTCTACTGCCACCAAGGTCACAGGCGTCAGATTTTCAACACTGCTACAACTTCAAGAAAAAAACACAGACGCCATCATGGCGGCTGCTCATAGCCGCACGCCAAACAATCTCACAAACACAGCTGCTGTAAATTTTCTTCTTCAACCATCCAAACACAACTGAAGGAAGTGAAAAATCGCCACTCCGTCATTCCAAACAATAAAGCTCGGCTGCAAATCTTCTGCTACCACCATGGTCAAACAAAAACCGACGCCATCATGGCTGCTGCTGCTGCTGCACTGCAAATACGTTTCGCCTAGCAAAAACGCAAAATTCACTTAATTTTCACAAAATTACTCTACGCACTCGCGATGGGAGCAATTGCTGCGCCATTGTCGTGACTTTCACCCGATTTATTCCACGATTTACCAATATTTCGGATTCAAATAACAAGACGCGTCTTTTCATGCCCAAGCAAAACACACGACTGATTTATTTCTCGTTTTCTCACGCACACATTCTCAACATCTCTCTCTGCTACATGAACGCTCTCTCTTCTCACTATCTCTCTCTTCCCTGCCACACTCATTCACTACAGTTTTATCAATTGTTTGGATACAAGTTCGCATTATGAATGTCAAAACTGTGTTATTTGATGAATTCCAACATCAACATTCATCTAAAGTTTGTTTGAACGCTGTAGTTAATGCCAAAACATTTAAATGCAATAAAATTATAAGCTTCCCAAAAATGCGAAACATTTCACTTGAAATATTTCATAGGCGTCCGAAGCACCGGGAAGGCAAAGCAGAAATTAATGATTTCGATTTCCTTGAATTCTAGGAATTTTTTATATAAACTATCGATTGTTTTGATGTTAACAGCTTATTTGAGACCTGAAGAATGCCATTCACTAATATTTCAGTCCAAAATTGTGCGATTCATAGTAAAATCGAGTGTACGGAATTCGAACACGCAGAAAAATGTTTTGTAGAATCAGCCTGTATGAGGTTTGATTCAACAAAATATTTTGTTGAATATAATCAACAAAATGTTTGCATTGAATCAACTCCCAAGTTTTGTTGTTTCAAATCGGGGTTTTTTGTTGCATCAAAGCAGTTCTTTGTTGATCAAAATTTGACAGAAAGAACGTCCAAATCAGATTTTTGTTAAAACAACGTCGATTTTTTGTTGAAACAACCCACATTTTTTTTCAAAATAAGGTTAGTCTTTCAGTTGAATTAAAACAAAAAATGAATTGAAATAAAAATAGTTATTATTTATTGATAATAGCATATTATTTTATTTTATCGGATGTAAAACAACTCAATCTGCTCGATCAAGTGTTGCACCTTATTCGGTTCGAGTACTGTTTTGATCTTGGTGTCGGAGCCACCGCCGCCGCATGATGAACCGACGAGTATGTTAAGTGGCCTCCCGCGTTTAAGGTGCATTGTTCCCACTGGCGTTCCGGTAAAACGTGGTTGCTGTTTTGTTTTCCGCAAAGGTCTGCAAGGCTGGGAAAAGTATTAAAAAGCTTAATTTGAAGTAAAATGCTAGAGCACTTACCGAGCATGTTCCGTCGATGATTTGGGAGGGTTCGTGAAATCTGCCAAACTTGGCCTTGATGGTATCACACAGAAAAACTTCTGCCTGAGGTGGCCTAGCCGGTGGAGATGATATCGGCCCGACTTTGCGCACTAACTTCTCGCATAGTGTAAAACTTCACTTTCAGCAAGCGACGGGAGCAAACAAACGAACAGAATTGTCGCACGGAATGGAAACTTATTCACTGGCCACTGATCAAAACCAAGAAAAACTAAAGATTTTGACATTTAGCGGGCACGTGTGACCAGCAAATAAATTCATTTTAATCAAAAAACAAAGTTAAGTTGGTTCAACGCCGTTCATGTTAGAATCAACGCAATAAATTTGTTGATATTTTCAAAAGGATTTGACAAAATACACAGAGTAGATTCAACTCGAAATTTTGAGTTGTTTCAGTTGGTTTTGAGATCTGTTTCAACAAAAAATCTTAAAGTGAGAACAACAAAATATTTTGTTGATTCAAACAGGCTTGATTTTTTTGCGTGAAGCAAAAGTGTCCGGATTTCGAATCAGCTTTTATCAGTGCCCGGGATTCGAAGCACAACAAGTCATTTTATTTTGAAAATTCTGATGAAAAATTGTTAGAAAAGACATATTTTGCATGCATTTTCTTGAAACTGATTGTTTATACTACATTCTGATGATATTTCTACATTTCAAACTTATTACATGATTTTTTGCCAGCTATAACAAAAATGATATGTTACTAAGTGTCCGGATTTCGAATCATGACGTTACCTTTCTTGTGGATTAAGAACTTTCAATATCTGAGCTACCTATCAAAAATTACACGCAGTTTAAACAATAGTCTGAATTTACATAACCTCAAATGGTCGGGTCTGATCACCATGAAAAAACCGTGAAGAGGGATGCCATTTTCCTCAAAGGCGGTGTCTGTATAATCTTGACAAAAAGTCTGTAGGTAGGCTGTTTTTTTTTTTACGTTAGGGGAGATCCATAAACCATGAGGACACTTTAGGGGGATTGGAATCATTCTATAAATGAGAGGAAGGCACCAACCACCTAAAGGTGGATTAAGTAACGTTTTTTTTTATGTTCGGATACGTTGTAAGTAAAACAAAACTCAACACATAATTTGCTTTTTAAAAGACCTTTTTCTCTTTATTTTATTTTGCTTTGTTTCATATATGCTCCAATATTACTGAAACACACTAAAAATCCACCATCGCTCTTGTTTGCGCATCGCAAAGACCATCTAGAAAATAAAAACACATTTTATGTTAATTCTTCCTCTTATGCCAAGCTCAGCAGATCACTTCTTCCGAAAAAAAACACAACATCTAACATTTCACGAAGCTGCTGCTGCTGCACGTGCGCTTATAAAATCGTGTCCTTTCTTTTTTCCCCTCATTATTTCACACCAGTTTTTGGAAGTTTAAGGGTGATTCCGCTTACTCTCTTTTCCTCTAACTCTCGCTGTCTCTCTGATACAGATATATTCAAATGTTTATTCACACGACGGCACAACACTTTGCATAAACACGCATCTAATGATTCTCTTTTCAACCTATAGATGTAGGTACAAAAATGTAATATCAAAATATTTGCAACTGCCAAATGACCAAATTTTTTTTCTCGTGAGTTTTGAACGAAACAAGTGCGTTTTGTGGAAATTTAAACCAGTTAAGTCGTCTCTGTGGTAAGTTTAGCTTGCTGGACGAACGATTTTCTTTTTTTCAGTTAACGTAGATAAATAGATCATCGTAAGCGTTCAGTCATTGTTATTTGCTTTGAAGCAATATTGGGTTGGGGGGGTTGCCCACTTAAATAGTGCATTGAGAAAGTAATACAAATTTGCATTTTAAAACCTTGTTGATGGGAAGTTGCTACCCTTCGATAGTCGTTTAAGTCAGCAGCGGTTTAAGCTCTCTTAATCTCTCTCTCTATTCTGTGGGGTAATTGTTGGTTGGTTGATTTGATTAACGGTATTTTGACTCGAACGCAATAAATAATCGATAGTTAAGTATAGTTTTCTAGGTGTCTCCCTTAACAACTGGAAGGGGACCCGGGCTTCAGTCACACTAAATGATATTCGTCACTGCACGTGAGAGAGTGTTTTGTTTTTGCGATATACAACATTACATTTCTCTATACAACGAGAGCCTTTTTTTAGGGAGATCGATTTTGGTTTAAGTGAGCCTTAGGTTGTTGGGATCGTTGTTCTTCTGCAGCTTCTTCTGGATCGCCGGGTACTTATCCAGAACGCTGGTGAACTGGTCTGAAAAGGGATTAAAACACAAGTTTAGTAAACTTCACAACTCTAAACTCTTCACTAATCGTACCGAACGAAATCTCCCCCAAATTGCCACTGTCGGCGCTCAGGAAGATGGCGTCCGCCTCTGGCGGGGTGATCTTGACCAGGTACTGGAGCGTACTGTGGAACGCCTCTCGGGAGACCTTTCCGTGATCACCGTACAGCTGGAAGGCAAGAATAACTCATTAATACTCATTTTAAGGGCATAGGGCGGAGATTCTTACGTAGAACAGCGCCTTGACAAAGTTCAGCTTGGGCGAGTACAGGGTGATTAGGAACAGCGACATCAGCAGGTACTCCCTGAAGTCTATCACGGTCATGCTGCGCTCGGGCTGGGAGATAAAAAATAAACATTTATTGATCACAAATCTAGAATGATTAAAACATGATCGTGTGAAAGAAAGAAGTTTGGTGTCCCTGAAACAAACTTTTTATTGAAAATTTAAATCATGGAGAATATGCAATTCCTGTCGCGTTCTTTTTCGGCGAGTGTGCGTAAGCAAGGGAAAGAGACGGAGTGATTGAAAAAGAATGATCTTGCTGGAAAACTAAAAAACATCCGCAGAATCAGAATTAAACGCACGGGTTGTCTTAAGTTTATTTGGTTCAACTCCTCCGAACCACTCCTACAATCAAAGAAAAAATACTGTAACACTAAAAGTGTTCTACTTTTAATGTAAAAGTTTGCAAAAACTGGCCAGCATGAAAGGAAAAAAAATCACAAGTTTAAATGAACAAACTGACACGTTTTTACGTTCCTCGCCTAAAATAACTTGAAAAATTAAAATCTTAATTAGACCTCCTAGACCCACCTTCATGTATACATATCTACTCAGAATCAAATTCTGAGCAAATGTCTGTGTGTGTGTGGTGGGATGTTGATCAAAATACTTGCACTCGATTATCTCGAGATTGGCTGAACCAATTTTCTCCGTTTTGGACTCATTTGATCCGTCTTGAGTCGCTGTAGAGAATTATGAGCTTAAGAAAAGTACTTCAAAAGTTATGCGAATTTGACGATTTTGACTTAAGTCCGAAAGATTGTAAAAGGTTGTTTTTGTAAAAAAAAAACCCGTCATGTTACACATGTTTAGAAAGGTAAACATTGAAGATCTGACAGCCCTATCAAAAGTTATGAGCACTTAAGTGTTATTTATACATTTTTTGAGGCCGGAACTCAGGTAGGTATATTGATAAAAATGCGACCTTTCCAACGAGCCTAAAATATAGAAAAGCAAAAGTTATGATCACTTAGTAGTTAATTGTACACTTTTTTGAAGCCGGATTTTAGATTTTTTGATGAAAATGATGCCCGGATCAATCATGCTACTCATCGTTGGATGCGACCTTTCCAATGAGAACAGTAGATTGAAAATTTGACCCAAAATATTAATGTGAGGAAGGCACCAACCACCTTGAGGTGGATTCAGTAACGTTTTATTTTCCAGAAACAGACAAAGGTTGTGCCTCTCATCCACCTCAGTGCCTGGCCAATAAAATGGTCGCCAGTTTTGTTTTTTTGGTGATTTGTTTGTTTTGTTTTTAGTTTTGTGTTTAGTGTTTCATGTTTTCTTTTTTATTATTGTGTTATTTTGTTATTTCTTTAGTTATTTTTTTTAGTTATTTACTTATTTACTTATTTACTTATTTACTTATTAACTTATTTACTTATTTACTTATTTACTTATTTACTTATTTACTTATTTACTTATTTACTTATTTACTTATTCACTTATTTACTTATTTACTTATTTACTTATTTACTTATTTACTTATTTACTTATTTACTTATTTACTTATTTACTTATTTACTTATTTACTTATTTACTTATTTACTTATTTACTTATTTACTTATTTACTTATTTACTTATTTACTTATTTACTTATTTACTTATTTACTTATTTACTTATTTACTTATTTACTTATTTACTTATTTACTTATTTACTTATTTACTTATTTACTTATTTACTTATTTACTTATTTACTTATTTACTTATTTACTTATTTACTTATTTACTTATTTACTTATTTACTTATTTACTTATTTACTTATTTACTTATTTACTTATTTACTTATTTACTTATTTACTTATTTACTTATTTACTTATTTACTTATTTACTTATTTACTTATTTACTCAGCTTTTCAAAAATATTTTTTTTAAAGTGGGCAAACATGTGCACTAATTTAAAATAGTGGAAAACTGCGATTGTTTTCAAAAAGGTTACTTAAAAATGGCTTTAACTTGAAAACGGTGCACCTTATCAAAATTTCACTGAAGTACTTTTTGATTGCAAATTTGATTTTACATCGAAAAATAAAATTGAAAAATTTTTGCGACCGATATTTCGATTTTTTGGAAAAATGAGTATTGATTCAAATATCCATAGCGCGGTCAAAATTTTTTGACACATTCTGGAAATTTCTGAAAAGTTGGCATTTTATGTCGTCAAAAAAAAGTGTTTTTTTGCAAATCAAGTTTGAGTGATAAAAAGTTGAATAAAAAGTCACCAATTTTGTTTTACCGCGTATCATTTTTTTCAGTGTGGTCCATATCCATACCTACAACTTTGCCCAAGACACCAAATCGATCAAAAAATTCCTTCAAAAGATACAGATTTTTGAATTTTCATACATCGTTTTTGTATGGAAGCTGCCAAATTTGTATGGAAAATTATATGGACAAACTAATGATGCAAAATGGCTTCTTTGGGCATACCGAAGGCACCAAAAAAGTTTCATTCGGATTAAAATATACAAAAATTAAAATAAAAAAAAGACCGATTTCGTAGAGAATTGCTCATCAAACATTTTACTTTCAAATATTGAAAATTATTTGAAACATTTAATCTTGTCAAACTTACATAATCAGTTAAATAAGCTTACCTTCACAAATATTCGGAAGAGCTTCTTGGTAGACTCATCGTCGGCGGCCACCTTCAACCGCTGGCCAAACTCCTCTATCGTCAGGTAACTGTTGTCGTCCATGAAGCTGCCGCCGCCAGCAACGACCTGCTCCTCGACGTTGAGTTTGTTCAATCTACACCCCACCCCCAAAAGAAAGCTCATGAATTAGTCGTACATTAAATTCAAACTTCCTTCTCCCGAGGGACTCACCCTAGCGTCTTGCGCAGCTTCTCGACGTCGGCGCTGAACGCGGCGTACGGCATGTGGATGTTCTTGACGAACGTCATAAGCTTGCAGTCGTCGAAGGTGTAGTCCGAGATCGGGATGCCCAGCTCGCGGGCCATCAGGTTGCGCACGTTCCGCGCGTACAGCTTCGGGTCGCGCTTCTCCTCCTCGCTCGGGTGGTACACCGGCATGAACTCGATCTCGCAGAACGTGTGGAACTGGGTCAGCGTTCGCCACAGCAGCTGCAGTCTGCAAAAAGGTAGTGGGACGGGGGTCAAAATCGATGAATTTTCGCGGCAGGTTCCTCAAGCGACTTACGCGTCTGGGCCCTCCCAGGTCCAGGTGACTGTGTCGACCTTGTTCGGGTAGCGCACCAGCACCGGCTGGATCGGCACGCCCGGGTAGAACGCGCCCGGCTTGAACTGGATCAGCGAGGTCCGGTTGGTGCAGGTGCCCTCGGGGAAGATCAGAATCTGGGGCCAGTCCTCCTTGGAGTTGGCCCGCTCGATGATCTCCTTGATGGTGTTTTGGCGCGAGTTGGGGTCCTCGCGGCACACGTAGATCGGCTGGGCGTAGTCGATTAGTTCTTAGGGGTGGTACGTTTTTTCGGCAAAGCAATAAGAATTTGTTAGAGTATTGAATGGATATATTGAGCTGGGAAGTTTTTAGCTGAAATTTCAGGATAACCTAGCGGGCAATCTTTGTGTGGGTTCTACTTCGGTGATGGGTCAATACTGTCCTAGCTTTGTTTGTCACCGTTCAACTGATAAAACCATCAAAACTCTTTAAATAATATAAATTGGTGATCAGTGCAATCATGAAGATCGACTATAATTTATTGCGAAATACGAAATATATTGAAATTAATGTTAAATGTATTTAAACCAAATATGGTATTCTTTATGAAAACAAGTAATTATTTAGTAAATTGCGAATCGCGAGTTCAATTCGATTTTGAGAATTATTATTCGGTTGTTCGTGAGGCAAAACAATATGAAAATCCGGGTTAATCCGATGTTTTCCGCAACATCGTGTTGTTGTTTGGGACACCCTACTCTACACGGTAACTCAGAGATGGAAGAATTTTCATCAAAGAATTTAAGTGAACAAAATAAATTATTGGTGGAATAATTCGATAAATGAGTCTACCTTCGCGTAAAAAATTAGTAAAATGTAAACTCAAAACAATGTGAAAGGACTTAAGACGAAGTGTAAATAAAGAAAACTTTGGATACCCAGAATCTCTGAAATTTGGAGTTTTACCGAAATTTACGAGGGCTGAATGTGTTTTCTTCGAGCAATAGTTTGGGAGATTGTTGTGTTAAAAATTTAATGAAATTTAATGAATGAATGAGCAGCTCTATTTCTACATAATACATTAATCAAAAAAACTAATTCTGTCTTACATTATCAGCTGGGTGCAGAATAGTGGTTCGCAAAGCGGCCTCAATTTAGAACTGTCAAAGTGGAAACAATTTACTGTTCGCAAAATGATACCAAGAAGTGCCAAGTATTGAAATCGATCTATAATTTATTTTGTTTCAATTCAAAGTTAACAAATCTTAAAAAGAGGATAGAAATCGAGATTTGGTAAATTCTTCGCTAGCATTTCAATAAGCGGTATGTCTCACGCAAAACCGCTTGACGCTTTTTGAAATATTAGCGACGAATTATCAATTACTATGAATGGCACATGCCAATAATATTTAATAATCTTACTCCAACATTATTACTGCACTTAAAATATACACAATCTCGGAACTTCGATTCGGTTGTTCTTCTGATACACAAAATTCCACCCACTTCTGACGTAATGTTTCGTCACATGGAAATCAAAAATGGCCTCTTTTGGCCGCCCATCGATTAGTCTACGAACAAAAAAAGTGCGAAGCCCTTAATTTTTCAACGAAAATTTAAACATGAACGATTTAAAAAAAATCAAAAAAGCAAAAAATATGTCACGCTTGAGCTTGAACATAGCCTTCCACTTTGTTTATGTTTACAGCTGTAGTGCAGATGGATTAGTGAGGAGCAGTGGGGAGCATTCCAAAATCACGTTACGCATTCTGTCTTTTCAGCACCCAGATTATCATCAGGTTTAAATTTTTAAACAAATTTTAGAATACTACAAAATTTAATTATGTTTGTTTGTTTTTCTTTTTCTTCCTCGAGCGGTGCAGGGAAAAAAGATTGATAATAGGGCTTATGACCCTATTTTGGACCTACTATGCAAAGCATAAACATATTTCGCATTGTTTTGTCCCGCCCGTGTGGATCAATCGGACCGCGAACTGGACTCACAATCCAGAGGTCGACGGTTCGAATCCCGCGGCGGGCGCTCTAAAATTCTTTGTGTAAATACACTCAAACCTCGATGGTTTGACACCAACTGTTGTAAAACGAACGGGGTCACTTTTTAGTTTGACACCCCTTTTACACGGAGTTTACACACACTACCAAACGTTTGTTTTGATAGTGTGCGTGAGCGCCGTGTAAAAAGTGACAGTTCGTCACCATTTAGTTTGACTTTGACCAACCAACGGGGTACAAACTAAAAAAGTGTCAAACGAAAAAGTGACCAACCACCGGGGGATGAGTGTATGGGTATTCGGCGCCGTCGCTCCGTGCCATACTTTCATACACTAAGGAGCCCAGGGCGGCGAAGTCCTTGTAGATAAAAAGGAAGACACTAGTGGTTGGTACTAGCAATGGTGGCCGACAGCTATAAAGTCAACTTGGTTTTTCTCAGGAACGGTTTAACTAATTTGGTGCCTTAATTTATGCTTAACAACATTTTTATTTTTCATTCGGCCTTTTCAAATGTTAGGTTAGATATTTGAAACTTCTAACTATTTTTTCTTAAAAGCCTATCCATTACTTACTGAAAGCGGTTGAATAGGGTCCTTAAGCTCTATGTAAATTTGTATATACAACGCTAAAAACACAAATAAAAACCATTTCTGATCATTTTTTTTTTCATTTTAAAGCAAATAAATAAATTGACAAGACTACATTTTTTCGATGGATCAACTACGGTCCCCTTGGAACGAGCTGTCAAGAAGAACTTTTTCTGTCAGAACGGCCGCGAAGTTATTTTTTTAAATTGATTTAAAAATTCATTTTAAATCCTTTGCGATCGTAGAAAGGGTCAAGAAGGATACTCAGAAATTTAAGCTTTTACGTTGTGAACAATAATATCACAAATTTAGGATTCATTTTAGGACCCAATTGGTGCGAAAAAAAATTTGAGCCCGATCGAAGAACTTTTTTTTCGAATCCTGCTGTTTTCGTGGGAAATCCAACTTCAAAAGCCTAATTTAATTCAATTTGAGGAAATAGTTCCAAAATAGGTACTAGGTCCAAAATAGGGTCGTACATATGGAAATGGTGACCGATTTTGCGTCTTTTTTTTGTTATTTTTCATCAAGAAATGATAAATTTGAATCAGTTTCTGTTGAATTTCACATTTGTAAGAATTTTAGGAAAAAAAATAATCAAAGAAGAGATAATATTCAACTCAACCAGCTAAATTTTCAACCATTGAAAAATGTGCTGCGTGGTAACAGCAATCATTTGAATGAAATTATGGGGAAGATTTATTTTTGATATTTAACCGTTGTCGGTTTTCGTCTCCATTTGTTTGAAATTAAGTAATGTAAAGCGAAAGATCATTTTAAAGTTGCGCAAAACTTAATTTAAAAAAAATTGAATCATTTGGCCATTTAATGGCGTACTCAAATTGAGAAAAAAAACCCTTTTTTGCACTTAAAAAAGTAAAAAAAATAAATTTTATAGTTGCGTTTTTATTGGGCGGACTCCGACGAGGCCCATTTGCCATCTGTCGGTGGATACGCGCAACTGACGAAAACTGTCATGTTAGGGGACGGCTGGTTGGGACCGAGGCTGTGTTACGCATTTTTTTTAAATTGTATGGGAAATTTGTTATGAGAGGGGGATGGGCGTCAAAAATCATTTTAATACGTTACGTTACGTTACGCTCCCTTATCCGTTTGACGTCTTTCAAAAGAAAGTCGAACCGGGTCAACCATTACGTGCACATCAGCTTGTAAACAAAAAGTGTGTCCCTTCAACTCACTCTTGTTTACAACTTATTTGCGATATTAACAGAAGAAACATTTCTCGGGTGAGTTTTCAAAAAGCCGTAAGAGCCAAATGTTGAAGTTGTGACATCGATTACATTTTTTTAGGTACTTTTTTCAAAAGGACTTAACGTGAAGACTTCCATCATTGTCATGATTTTTCGTTCAAAGATATAAAATTTGCGTCGCCTTCAATATTTTGACAAAATTTCTTCAACAAGTTATTTAGAATAGTGCCCTACACATCGACGTCGTCGTGCTATCTTGTCGCACCCGCCATTTTGACGTTCCGAGAAAAACGCGTTTTAATGTTTGACCTTGAATATTCAAAAACGAGAGCACGCAATGTAAACAATAACAAACACGTTTTGTTTGGCTTACCATTCTGTGCATTGTCCCAAAGTTTGGTTGAAGTTGGTTGCTGGAGACCCGAGTTATAATTACAAATGTTTACGGTAGTCTAGCTTGTACGTGCGACAAACGCATCCTGACTTTCCTGGCCTGAAATTCCTTTGGCCTTTTGTCGCACTTACATCAATTTTCATGGAGTGACATGATAGCACGACAAGATTGAAACTACTTTCATATGTAAAGTGACAAAAATGCACGGAGTTTTTTCGGTTTTTGTTGAATATCTCAGGATTGAAATCGAATTTTGGGGATCTGTGAAGGTCAAAAGGTGAGGCATTGTGATCTGCACAAAATGGCGTTCTTAACTCAATTTGGCCCAAAATGCACGTACGACAAGTTAGCACGATGGCGACGACATGCTGGTTCCTTTTGGTAACGATTATTCCATTCCTTGTAAAGTTATGGAAATCGTCATTAATCAATGATTGCCAACTAGGACGTCAATGACTGTGCCACAAAATTATATAAATTTTGAAACACAATTGCTTTAGATCAAAAATTCCTTCAGTGGCTTCAAGAAGGCAACAACCGGCACATGCTGATTCATTTTGGTGCAGAAATTCGTTAAATTTAATTTAATACAGAATACTTTATAGTGATGATCAATTTTCTTCTAAAATGATCAACGGCTTCACCTTAACCTTGCTTGAAAACGCCCAAGGTTACGTCCGATTGTAAAGTCACTCTAGATTCGATTATCACCCAAAAAAAACATCTTCTCCATGACTGCACTCAACTGATTGCAAAAAGAGAAAAAGATAGAACATATGGCTGCATGAATGTTAAGCTCGGTATCGTTCGTTTCAACTTCGTGTGCGTTCACTGATGGTCACTTCGTAATGACGATCATGGCAGGCGAGTGTCTTTGTATAAAATCCAAAAATGCAGATTGATTGCAGCTTTCCCTCACCACCTGATTTAAAATATGGACCAGAAATGCGAGATCTGGGACCAAAATTAACCCTTAGAGCAAAGTTTCACGAAAACAGAGGAGAACCGAACTTTTTCTTGCAAAACAAAGTAATTGGGCCGATGTCGAAGTGTAAACAAAGAGTCTATCCCACTCGTTCCTAATGTAAACATCAATTGACGTGTTTACACTCCGACATTGGCCTGTTTACATTGTTTTGCTTTTGTGTGAGTCAAGCATCCTTTTAAATGACTCCAACTCTGGCTATTGGAGATTAAATTCCAGAGTTTTTTTATAGGTCCTAAGCTATTGTCTTTAATATGTTTATAGGACCTTCTAAAAAAACACTAGAAATGCATAGTAACTTTTCAAAAGGGCACACACGCAGAAAAATGGGGCATATTGGAATCAAACGTCAAAGCACTTTTTCATATTAGCAAAAGACTTATGTGGAATTAAGAAGAATCAAGTTTGATTTAGACCGAGCCACGTAGCCCAGTGGTAATGCTTCCGCCTCGTAAACGGTAGATCGGGGTTCAAATCCCGGCCTCGGACCAACACAACTGGCGATCTTTTCCCTTCTGGATTCGATTGCTTAGTAAAGGAAAGGTGTTAACATTAACCTTAACATGTTAATATTAAGTTGATTTAATAAACTGTCATTGAATCCGCATTGTAAATGCCGGCCCGATACTCTTCAAGGGTGTTCCCCTCAGGAACAGAGAAAGATTTACTTTTTTTTTACAAGTTTGACTTAAAGTTTTGTCCAGGCTGATCAAACAATTCATTTTTCTGTGTGTAACCATGAATGTAAACAGTCCCCTTGCTCTAGTGCCGTTGATTGTGAGTAGGATAGGCAGTTTGTTTACATTCAAGCATAGGCCCTATTTAAAAAAAAAAACGGATTTCGGTAAATCAATCAAACTCAGAGTACCATGCTTTCTCAACGAAATGAGATTCTACTACATTTTGCTGGAAACGCATGGTGTTTCATGTTCAGTTAATGTACCGAATTCCGATATTATTATTTTTCCAAAAAATCTTTTCCCAGAATTCTGATAATAAATAATTTGTCAATAAAAACCTATTTCGGCTGTATGAGGATTTTTAGAAACATCATGAAACCCGCAAGTTTAAAAATGTAACTACACACAAAAAAATGTTTCCGAATGTTACATCATTTATGATGTAACACTTTTGCACGTCATTAAACATTTAATTTTACATGCAATTTGATGTAAATTTGCTACAAATTATACGTAAAATAGCGATTTTACGTGTGATTCAACCGTTTACGTCGAATCTCAAGTTTACAACAACTGAGTTTACATGTGATTCATTTTTTCCGTGTCGGCTAAATTCACATATTTTTTTCTGTGTAGGGAAATCAAAGTTTAAGCCTACCGTAAAACCAAAGAGTACTTCTCTCTGATAAAACTACAGCAATACCGGATCTTCTGGCGCTAAACTTGACCTACAAGATCATCCAAACACGACGAAAAACAACGCAACGCAACTTACTTCCCAGGTTGGCGTCCGCGTTGCGCACCAGCGGACTCGCCAGACCGGTCAGATAGATGATGACGGCGTCCAGGAAGGAGCTGTGCGGGGACACGACCAGCACCGGTGCGTCCGCCCGGCGCGCCTGCCGGCCCCGGATCGTGATGCCGAGGCCGGCGTACGAGTACATGTGGACGGCGCACGTGCTCAGCGCCCGCTTCATGCGTCTGGGGAGTCCAGGGTCCAGGTCAGTCCAGTATGGGCGTGGGTTTATGGGTGTTTGTGTGTGTGTGTGATGTGTGCAAAATGTTGTTAATTTTGGTGTTTTGAAGAAAGCGCGCGCAATTTGAGAGAAAACAAGAAAAGACATAAAAAAGAGGAAGAGAAAATGGAATTGGTTGAAATTATGAGTTATATGAAGCGATCATTCAAGTGGTTTCAATTTGATGAAATGATAACAAGAGGAATAAGAAGCATTCAAGGGAAGAACAGATAGCGTGGCTCTTGAGAATAATTAAGCAACAGACGGGATAGAAAACGAACGCACAAAAAATGTCATTGACGGTGATGACAGGCGAGGACGTGGACGGATTTGAGGTTAGAGTCGATATGTACACAAGTGGATTAAGTTAAGCCACAGATATGGAGAGTATCAGTTTTTGCTCAAGTATCCCTGAAAAGCGTCTGGTTTTGTATGGTTTGTTTTCTTTTGAGAAACAAAAGCATGTTTGATGAAGCAATCTGTTTTTCATGATCCGTATTGGAAAATAACTGAATATGCCATTGTATTTGTGTCAGTGATGTCTTAGGTACATGTTTTAATTGTTTTAGTGTCTTAATAACTGTAAAAGGAATTTAACATCCCTGCTTTCTATAACATTAATGTCAGCTCTTGAATCGGGCAACAATCCAGTTACTGAGCGTTTAGCCTAGTTACCGAACGTGATCAGTGACAACTAAATTCAGACATAATTTTGTAAATTTTATGAACAACTTAATAAATAGCCGATATTTATAGGGCAGTATTAATGTTGTTGATGTTTTGACACAACTTGCAACAAATGATAATTTTAAAATTGATAAATTTCCATGGAATTAACAATGAAAAAATATACAAAATTTAACCGGATAATGACAAACTCCTTGTTACAGTATCCTGATGCAAACAATGATCTAGCTAGAGCTGTTACAGTCCCTGCGAAACATGATGACCGACATATCGGGCGCTCAGTAAAAAAACAGCTAGAAGTGGCATGACAAGATTCTTCTACTAGACAGAGATAGCAAATCTGAAGCAAACAAACCCGTAGCAGCCAAGTAAACATTCTTTGAATGTGTTAGTAAATTTCTGACTAGAAAAGCCTTATACAGTATATGCTTTCAAAATGGTTAATGAATGCAAAAAAACTCTATGATTTGTTCAATTTGAAAGTGTTTTAAAACACGTAATTTGTTTTAAATTAGTTTGATTTTAAAAACTGTTTTTTTTTATAAAAATAAGACATATTTTAAAGTATTCTATTCTAATCTGTCTATTAATGGAAATTAGAATATTATGCCAAATCGAGAAAAACACGTTTAGTGTTCGTCACTAAATTTTCGTGAAGATAATTTCCTAAGTAATAGAGTTATGTATTCATAGCGGTAGCCAAAACTAAACAATATTTTAGTGAAATTCAAGTTTCAGAAGCAGCACCTGAACATTTTCTACAACCGGAAACAAAAATCTCGATTTTGACAAAAGTTAATATAAGCGGTTTTCATAATGCTGGGCAATGATGAGGAGATTTTTAAAATAACATATTGTCTAAACAAGAACACAAATATTTTTTTACTGACAATATGTATATAGCAGTTCCACATAAATATAAAAAAAATATAAGTGCTTCGATTTGGCTCAAAATTGGAGTGGGGTTCCCTGGCCAAATAATGAAAACCGTATGTTTTGTTTGGCCATTAGGTTGACCTACGCCATGTTAGGGTGGTTCGAAAAATGGCCATTTTCGATGATTTAAAAAAAACACTTTTATATACATGTTTGGGTACCAAAAGTTACGTATTTCAACAACAACAAAAAAACTAACTTAATCCACCTATGTGGTTGGTGCCTTCCTCACTCTTTTCCAACAATGGGTGATATGTGATATGATGGGTTTGGACACAAATTTCGTCTGATTTCGTTAAGTTCCGGAATACAAAAAACACACATATCACTCAAGGGCTCATAAGTGGCATCTTAAGTACACAGAAAAAAATAATTTAAATTTGGAAGCTGTAATTTTGGAAGATTGAATATTACCTCCTTTATGATGTAATTTTACCTCAATTTAGATTGAAAAAGTGGCATTACACCAGAAAAGTGGTAAAATTACACATTTCCAGAGGTAAAATTACACCTTTTTTCTGACATAAAAGATGTAGGGTAGGGTAGTCATCAATGAGACACTTTTGGTTTTCAACTTTCAACGATTTTTCTATTTTTTTCATTAGCATGTTTTAATGAGCTTTTAGTTGCATTATTTTTCTTTTAATGTGTTCTAACATTGACAAAAATATGAGATCGATCCGACATCTACAGCCAGAGTTATTCAACTGTCTCATTGTAGACGCACTTGGCAGGAACAATGAGACAGCTGGGGAACAATGAGACACTTTACGAAAATCAACATTTTTCTAGCAAAACATCATGTTTTTGTATTGTTTCATTGCAGGTGACTTGCCTTGAACATTTTAGAGCAATTTTGCCAACATGAAACTTTTAATAACAAAAGTTACACTAAAAAATATTGAAATATTGTAAAATCCATATATTTATACGAAATAACTTAGTATTTTTGGTTAAATGAAGTTTAAACTCTATAAATATGCCAATAATCACTTTTAATTCATGTTTTGAAAGATTTCCATCGATTTTGAAAAGTTTATTGAAGAAAAATCAAAGTGTCTCATTGTTACCCATGGGCTGAAATGAGTGGGGATCAATGAGACAGCCCTGGATTCTGGGTATATTCTAAATTTTGGCCAAATTTAATGAAAGAACGTTGTAGCCCAACTTAATCCCTATGGAACGTCGAAAGAAATTTGAAGAAATATTAGTTTTGGTGTAAATGGCAGCCTACGAGCGAAAAAGTATTTTTTGCCCATAATTTACTTTTACACCCCATAATCAAACATTTATGAATTACTTTTCAAGGGATCGTCCATAACCAAAGCCACTAATATGGCAGACGTGTATCCAGTAGACACACAATTCCCCAAGTATGAGCCTGATTGGTTGAAACTACGACTTGTGAGAGCCATTTGACTACTCTACCCTACCCCTTCCCAGATGTAATATAACCATGATTTTTTTTCTGTGTAGTCATAGCTTGTGACAGGGTTGCTAGATCTTCAATGTTTTAGACTCGTTAGAAAGGTCTTTCGATTACCTTACCAACGATGGGTTGAATGATGGATCCGGACATTGTTTACATACATTTAAGTGAGATCCGGCTACAAAAAAGTACATAAATATCACTTAAGTGGTCAGAACTCGAGACAGGGTTGCCAGATCTTCAATGTTTCAGACTCGTTGGAAAGGTCTTTCGATTACCTTACCAACGATTGGTCGGATGATGGATCCGGACATAGTTTACATACATTTACGTGAGATCCGGCTACAAAAAAAGTACATAAATATAACTTAAGTGGTCAGAAATCGAGGCAGGGTTGCCAGATCGTCAATGTTTTAGACTCGTTGGAAAGGTCTTTCGATTACTTAACTAACGATGTATAACATGATGATGTTTGGTTCAGTTTACTGCCATTTATTCAACTTCCGAAAATATGCGAAAACACATTTTTATACATAACTTTTGAACTACTTATCGAAACTTCAAACAATTCAATAGCACTATATGGGACCCTAAACCAAGTCGAATACGACTGGTTTGGTCAAAATCGGTTCAGCCAGTGCTGAGAAAACTGCGTGACAGTATTGGTCACATACACATACACACAGACATTTGCGCCCGGCGAGTCAAAAAACCCAGATTTTATTTTCAAAAAATCATATCTTGGCATCTTGTTAATGAACTTCGTCCAGTTTTTCATATGTTATGAAAAATCCGTTAAAAACATTTTCAGATATAGGCTCTTTGGTCCAAACGGCATTTGAAGTTTCATAAGACTTTTTCAAATGTTAGGCTTGATTTCTCAAACTTCAAACCATTTTTTTGAAAGTCAAATTTATCATCTTTCATTTGCGTTCATGACAGCTAATATCGGTTGAAATGGAGCATAGTTATGATTTTTTGAAAAAAGTGTTTTTGTTTTTGGTGAAAATCGCAATTTTTCGGACCACCCTAACACGGCGTAAGTCAGCCTTATGGCCAAACAAAAAAAAATACGGGTCTCATTATTTTGGCCAGGAAACCCCCACTCTAATTTTGAGCCAAATCGAAGCACTTTTTTCACTTTCATATGGTACTGCTTTTTTTATTCACTTTTGTTGCAAGAAAAAATCTCATAAATCAACCATAATCTGTACTAGAGGTGGGCAAAACCGCTCTTTTTTAAGGAGCCGCTCATTTTCGCTCACTCACTAAAAAGAGCGGCTATTTTGAACGGCTTTTTCGCTCTTTTCAAAATTTTATGAAAAGGTTGTTTCAAAGATTGGTATAATTTTAAAAGTTTATTTATTGTACTTTTATGAATTATTTTAAGAAAAAAAAATTGAGAAGATCCTGCGCTTGAAAATCATGCATTTTTCAAGAAAATATTCTGCGAACTCTCTTCTGAATTCTAATTAAATCGATCAAGTTTTAAATGCTAAAGTTTAATCGGACGAGAAGATTTTTTTTCCGCTGTCTCCTGGGCTATTTAGTAGATTTTTGGTATTTTTTTAAGCTAAGCAATATGAAATGCTCAAATTTATATTCCATTCTTTTATACTAAAGTACTACATAGGTTAATTTTGACAAATTTGGCATTAGTTAAAATAAAATTTTCAGTTCTCAAAAACAAGTTTATGTGTACTAAAATTTGTTGAAAAATCAATGAATTATATTTATAAGCTTAAAAAAGACACAAGTATAAAATTCATTCCATCTTGGAACAGTTCTTTCAAAAGATTGGTGTTTCAAAAAGAACCGTGGCTCTTTTTTGTGAGCCAAAACACAGTTTTTCGTAATAAACTATGGAGAAGGAAATAAAACAATTTTTTTGAACAACGTATTCTTGAAAAAAATATACAAAATTTAAGTTTTTTTACAATATGGGTACCAAACGATCGGGATTTTTTCATACCTATCGAATGTTTTAGGAACATTTTTTGAAAATACTAAAAATTATAGCAAAACTACGTATTTTCGAAAAAATACTCAAAATTTCAGTTTTTCCAACATGGGTTTCCAACGATCAGGATTTTTTCATACATTTCGAATGTAATAATTTTTTTGGAAATACTCAAAATTTGCACGTATTTTCAAAAAAATACTCAAAATTTCAGTTTTTCACAATATGGGTAGCAAATTAGCGAGAAATTTTTTTCATACATTTCGAATGTATTAATTTTTCTCAAAACTTAAATTTTGAATATTTTTCAAAAATCCTTTTTTTGTGAAAATTTTCATTATTTAAAAAAACGTTGTTATTACATTCGAAATGTATGAAAAAATCCCGATGATTTGATAATTACATTGTAAAAACGAAAAATTCGAGTATTTTTTTTTCGAAAATACAAGAAAAAATCTTGATTGTTTGATACGCATATTGTAAAAACTGATTTTTTTGTTTTTTTTTTCGAAAATACGTAGTTTTGTGAAAAGTTTGAGTACATTCAAAATATGTTGATAATACATTCGAAATGTAGAACAAAAATGCAGATCGTTTGATACCCATATAGTAAAAACTGAAATTTTGAGTATTTGTTTTCGAAAATTCGTAATTTTGTGAAAATTTTGAGCATTTAAAAAAAATATATTTTACATTCAAAATGTATTAAAATAAAACTTATCATTTGATACCCATATTGCAATAACAGTATATTTTTGGTTTCTTTAGAGAAAAAATGCATTTTCAAAATACAGGAAAAATACGTATTCCTGTGAAAATTTTCAAGAATTTATAATTTTAATGGATAGCTGCCATCATCCCGATTCAAAAACACTATAATTTATCGATTTTTGAATGATTTTTCATACGATTTTAGCCAATGTCTTAAATACAGTCAAAATCCCGTAAGCCTCGGTTATGCACGCCTCGGTTTTGCATCCCCCATATGCGTCGCTAAATCGAGGCATGTCTGTATCTCAACGGGCATGTTTAGAGATTTTTTAAGGTCCAATAAACCAAATTTGATTTTCTTTGCTTTTTTAATCCATCTTCAGTAAGAGATATTCAAAAACACCCAGAAAGCAAAAAAAAAACAAATTTAGTTTAAATACTTATCCAAAAACAAACTTCAGATATGATTCTTGACGGCCTCAATTTTTACGTCGTAACCATCAACTTTTGTTAGTAAAAAGGTCAAAATCACTGCTGCAACTCAACCGCCATCACCACCATGCATTCGTGGTCATGGACAAGCCACAAAAAGGCCAAAGGTGGATGCTTTTTTTCCGCAGTCTCCCTTCAATGACATTTCGGTGTGAACAGTTTCTTTCTTTTTGCTTTTCCAAAAGAAATGCAGCGGGCCCTTCAACGTGAAAAACCACATCAAGTTAAGTAGAAGAAAGTGAAAGAAATCGCGACAAACATTTCGTAAGGGCGTATTGACAATGTAAACAAACTGTGTTACCTGCTAATTAAAATTGATGTTTACTCACTGATTGTCTACATTGTCGATGCGCCTTTTTGAAATGTTTTTCGTGACGTGGAAAGAAATCAAAGTGAGTGACGCTGTGAGGTGGCTGCAAGGTATGGTTGCACAACAGGAAAATAGGTGAAATGGTATGTGTTTAAATGGGACGACACGTGACTTTGTCGACACGGAAGACCTAGAACGTCCTTGGCCCGTGAATATGCAGTGGAATTTTATTCGCAAGCAAAAGAATGTTACGAATCATAGTCTGTTTGTAAACAACCAGTTATTCCAGTCCACCTTAAATGTGAGTAAATCGGTCAGGTTTAGTCATATGTCCTCAGTACCAGTATTAGTCAACCTCGGTCATCCCGTTACAGTGCACGGTCTCGCTGTAACCTTAAAAAAAACTCCGTTTTCTTCCAAAACAATAAGCCGTTAGTTTGACACGAAAAAAACATTGACCCGATCACACTTGACCCGTATTTACACGTAATTTTATGTACAATTACTTTTCATGCCGTTGAGAATTGCCCGCGTGGTTTATCCTGACTTTGAAAAAAAGGCGTAACCTTAGTTGTAAAAGAAAAGATTGTCGTTCTGAAGTTACGCCCTTTTGGCATTTCAACACAGTGACTGCTCTTAATCGATCTTCCATGCCTGGCCTACTTTGGCAAGGAGCAGGAAGGGTTTTTACTGCTTTGCAAAAGGGCGTAACCTCAAACGTAAACAGTGCAAGTTTACCCTATCCGAGGTTACGCCCTTTTGCAAGGATTTGACCCGGGATTTGACACCTACTTCCGAAAAATGGCAACGACGCGGTCTCGTACTTGGCCACGACCGCCGACGGCCCGAACAGGATCACGCAGATCGAGTCGTAGAAGGCCGTGTGCGGTGCCACGCAGATCACGGGAGCTTCCTTGCAGGTCGCCCGCCGCCCCTTGGTTCGGATCAGGTTGAACGAGCCGAACAAGAACAGGCCCCGCATCACGTGGGCCGTTAGAACGCGTAGCTGTCTACAGGTTGGTGGCGGGGCGGGAAGAGAGAAAGAGAGGGAGATACGCCGGGGGTTTAGCAAATGGGGTTTCCGGGGCTGGGGGTTAGCATTTGGTATTAGCACTATAGTGTGTTTTAGCTAGAACTTTTATATCTCTGATTTGAGACTTTGAGTCACAATTGGAGTCGATTCGTACATCGTTGCATAAACTTATCCTGAAGTGTTATAGGTCTTTATCAAATATTCCGACATTTTTTTAGAATCTTTTTAAATTTGAAACAACTTTTTTTAACGTTTACATTTTAAGATTTTGTTGTAAAACTCTATTCCATTAAAATTTCTATTATTCTATTAAAAATAATTTAATTTAAAAAAATCTTCCTAATCTACACTAAAATTTATCGAAAAGTGTCAAATTTAATTAAATTTAAAAGTTAATTGCTTTAACTATTTAAAATTCAAATTGATTGGGCAGATTAAAAAAAAACAAAGAAAATGATAATTTTTAGAGAATTTGTCAACTTTGAAATTAATAATGTGTTGATACCTTTTATGAAATTGAAAGCACGTTTCTAAACTATGATTAAAAGTTGTGTAACTTAAAAAAAATCAGGCTAAATTGGTTTAAAAAAATGATTTTTGGCGAATTTCAAAATAAATTGATTTGAAAATAGATAATAATAACTACAAAATATAAATAAATAAAAACAAAACTAAAAATTACTGTCTATTTGATTTGTTAGTGAAAAGATAAGGTTATTACAATCAACTACAAAGTAAACCTGTATACAAAAGAAGTTGTTAATAAAGGAGAAATATACGTTAGTTGAAAGCGTACAATTTGTTACACTTTGGCAGTGACACAAAAGAAGTGTTGCCAGTTCGATCCACGCCGTCACACATATTCACATTTGCTGCGGTCTCGTCATCAACTACAAAGTTGGAAGGTTTTATCATAAAAGCCGCAAACTAAAAGGTAAGGAAAGGTGCACTGAAGAAGGTAGTGGAAAAGTGTAGCAAATTATTTAATTAATAGATTGCAGCTCAAATATGCACTCAACTCGGAACACAATATAGGAGACCTGATTGACACGTCGTTCATTCACCCACACCCTCAAGTTTTGCTAAGTGAAAAAGAGAGAAAGTCCTCTCAAAGTACGGTGAGCAAGCCTGCCCTTGACGTTCTTTGACTGATAAGGAGGCCCATTCGCGCCAGGTACTCGATGGTGGAAGCGCTTTCACCTTTTTTGTTATCAGCAAATGGCACTAATTTACCGTATTGCGGTCAATTATGGTCGTTATTGTTTGTAATGTTGGTGATAAAAACTTGATTTATCGATGTACAGTACAAGGAGAGACTTTTTTTATAATGTCAACGTAATTATGTTAAAATTCTCTCAAAAACCATTAAAAGAATTGAAAAATACAACAGTGACATTTGAGAGAATTAAGATCTCGCGGACCAGAGAGGATGAATCCCGAGAGCGTTATTCTCATGGAGTCATTTTCAAAAAAATGTTTTCTCATAAAAAGTGGCAAAATTGAAAATTTACCTCAAGTCCTTTGGCATATCGAATCAACTTCGTGAAAGTTGAACCAATTCTAATGATTATTATCGATTTCGTTTCTTATTTTGAGTTTTTTAAAAATACTTCCTGAAAAAGTCACCTAATCACCTAATTAGCCTACAATTTTCAACTGATGATGTTTTGGAAACTATTGATCTGACTTTCAATGTTTAAAAATTTTACTTTTGCGAAATTTTCTAATCAATTCTGATTCAATATAAACTTTAAAAATAAGAGCAATTCTCTACGAAATCGGACTTTTTTATGAATTTTAATTTTTGTATTTTTTAATCCGACTGAAACTTTTTTTGGTGCCTTCGGTATGGCCAAAGAAGCCATTTTGCATCATTAGTTTGTCCATATAATTTTCCATACAAATTTGGCAGCTGGCCATACAAAAATGATGTATGAAAATTCAAAAATCTGTATCTTTTGAAGGATTTTGTTTATCGATTTGGTGTCTTCGGCAAAGTTGTAGGTATGGATATGGACTACACTGAATAAAAAAATTATACACGGTAAAAAAAATTGGTGATTTTTAATTTAACTTTTTGTCACTAAAACTTGATTTGCAAAAAACCCTATTTTTTGATAAATTAATTTTTGATTTACCTAAAAATGGCAACAAATTGAAAATTTTCACCGTTAACGGTGCACTTTATCAAAATTACACTAAAGTACTTTTTGATTTCAAATTTGATTTTAAATCGAAAAATGAAGTTGAAAATTTTATGCAACCAATATTTCAATCATATGAAAAAATCAGTATTGATTCAAAAACTCATAACTCAGTCAAAGATTTTTTGCACAAACTAGAATTTCTGAAAATTTTTAATTTTTTGTCCCCTGTCTTTGTGTTTTTTTTTTTTTGCAAATCATGTTTTAGTGACAAAAAGTTAAATTAAAAATCACCAAATTTTTTACCGTGTATCATTTTTTTTCAGTGTAGTCCATATCCATACCCACAACTTTGCCGAAGACCCAAATCGATCAAAAATTCCTTCAAAAGATACAGATTTTTGAATTATCACATGATTAATTCTCTACCAAAACCGGAAATGGATTTGATTTGTATCTTTTGATTTGGCTCAAACTTTGTGGGGGCCTTCCCTATGACCAAATAAACTATTTTGTGAGATTGGTTCATCCATACAAGTCTCCATACAATTTTGGCTGCTGTCCATACAAAAATGGTATGTACACCCAGAACTGGGCATCGGCATACGAGAGGATAAAGAGCACGATTTGGTAGTAAAATTGTACTGTGTGCGGACTGAGAGGATAAATCCCGAAACTACCGAGAGTACTTTACTCATGGGTTCATCTTCAAACAAAGTTTATTTATCAAAAAAAAAATACCGGTACCGAGACTTGAACCCAAGACCTCCGGCATATTGAACCGTGACTTTACCGTATGGCCACTATGGTTCGATGACTAAGTGGCGGAAATTTGTCCATGTAAGCCCCTCATAGAATGAACTTTTGCAATGAACGAATGAACACGCGAGAGGACTATACTCTCGCAAAATGGCACTTTCCTCACGTTTCTTTTCGTGAGGACTATCTCCTCGTTCTTTAACTTTGGGTGTAGATATTCAAACAGCTGTAACTTTTGAGTGAATTTTCTGATCAATTTGGTGTCTTCGGCAAAGTTGTGGGTATTGTTGAGGTATAGATACACGGAATTTTTTGACATAGGACTATGTCTCTACTTACTATATTGAGGGGCCAGTTCAGAAATTCGATCCAAAGCGTCACTTTTAAGCGTTAAAAAAGGGGACATTTTGAACGCTTATATCTTTTTTCCCTGTGAATCAATACAGACGGTTGGACCACCAATCGAAAGAGGAAGACTTCAGCTATTGTTTAACTACATAGATAGTTTGACTAAACATAGTTAAAGCACTTAAAACATGCAATCAAAATGAATAATTTTTCAGTACAAATCGGACAGATGACCAATCAGAGCGAGCGTATGCATTCGAGACCGCGCCCCTTTTGTGCCGTTCTCCGGCTCTGCCGCTATTTAAGCAGAAAATTTCGCAAAAGCAAGTCACTTTGGAACGAGCACTCGAACTGTGCACGTCGGGCCGGCGCGGAGCAGCAGCAGCAGCAGCGGCCAATAGAAGAAGAGGACCAGCAACCAAAAGGAAGAACCACCAGCAGCAGAAGGAGGACATTCGAGCGAAGCGGACCACGTTGAAGCCACTATGATGCGGCGGTTCTCATGAAAAATTTCGAATTGGTGGTGGAAAAAACCTGGAGTGGCCGGTACCCTCGAAGTAGGTTACCCCGGGGCCTGGGGGAACTTTTACAGAACCATACGAGTTGTGGCAATATGGGTATCAAAACTCATGCTTTTTGATACTGAACATAACAATGGCCATTTCGACAGTAGTGGCCACAACCTGGAGTGGCCAGTGCCCTCAAAGAAGGTTCCCCCGGGGCTTGGGGGGACATTTACAGAAACATACGAGTTGTGGCAATATGGGTATCAAAATTCATGGTTTTTAATTCTGAACATAATAATGGCCATTTCGACAGTAGTGGCCACAACCTGGAGTGGCCGGTGCCCTCAAAGAAGGTTCCCCCGGGGCCTGGGGGGACATTTACAGAAACATACGAGTTGTGGCAACATGGGTATCAAAATTCATGGTTTTTGATACTGAACATAATAATGGCCATTTCGACAGAAGTGGCCACTACCTGGAGTGGCCGGTGCCCTCAAAGAAGGTTCCCCCGGGGCCCGGAGGACTTTTTACAGAACCATACGAGTTGTGGCAATATTGATATCAAAATTCATGGTTTTTGATACTGAACATGAAAATTGACATTTCGACCTTAGTGGCCACAACCTGGAGTTGCCGGTGCCCTCATGGAAGGTTCACCTTGGGAGAACATTTATGATAATTTTGCCGACAAATCTATGAAACAAAATAAAATAATCTTACAGATTTCACTAGCAATCCAAAAACACATTCAAATTGTTTGGTCCTATGTCTTTCGGTTATGTCTCTGACATACCATCTTGAACTTTTTTTTGCAGATTTTTTAATCAACTTTTTATTCACTATAACTCAATTTCCCAAAATACGTACTTTTGAGCTATAGAGAAACATGGTCAAAAAATCAAAAAAATTATGAATTTTTGAAAAAAAAACAGTGATTTTTGGAAAAAATCGAAGTTTCATGCAAAAACAAGTTTGACATTATTTTTTATGCAAAAATGAATTTGCAATCGAAAAGTACTTTACAGATTTTTTGATAAAGTGCTCCGTATTCAAGATATAGCCACCGAAAGTTTGATTTTAGCGAAATATTTGCAGTTTTTCAATTTTTAAAAATAGTGACCATGAGTGACCGTTTCTAAAAATATTTTTTTTTGAAAATTTCAGAAAATTTGCTATAAAATTGTCTAAGAGACATTGAAGATTGGACCTCGGGTTGCTGAGATAGAGCCGCTTCAAGAAAAAGAAACACGAAAATTGAAGTTTTCTTAATCTCACCAAAACAACCCACCATTTTCTAATGACCATATATCTCAGTTAATAATGGTCCGATTTTCAATTTTAATACATGAAAAATTCGTGAAATTTTCCGATCTCTTCGAAAAAACTATTTTGAAATTTTTTAAATCAAGACTAGCATTTTAAATGGGCGAAATATTCAATGTTTTGCCCGTATTCGTATTTTGCTCAGCAAGAGTTGGTAGTCATTTGTAAGTTATTGTTTATTTCTTCTCATTACCGATGGTCAAGGTTTTCTAGTGATAAAAGCAGATATTTTAGCAGGATTTGTTATTAAAACCGTTTTGTTATTCCCACCTACCCTGGATCAGTAAAACAAAATTAGAAGACTTTTATAAAAGAAAATTCGGCATCTTTACTTATTTACTTTATTCAGTCTTCCAGATAAAACAATATTAAGTTAAAATAAAAGATAATTTATTCAATGAAATTTTAACATCTTGAATCAATCCAATCAAACATCAATTTGCCACCGATAAATTTAGGAAACAATTTACCTAAATTATACAACTTAAGCGCCACGCCGCTGAATTCATCACACCAACCGTATCCGACTTCTACCAACAGGCCGCGTCGCGTTTCCACGCCACAACACAGACACAGTGACGCGTCACAGCGACACGCCACATGTTCGCGAACTGGTGGCCTAACATTTCAAAAGGGCTAAGTCAGAGTCATTACATGATTTTTCAAATTTGAAATTTTAATGTTTTAATTGTCGGTTAAAACTGGCATTTTTTAATTCAACTTGTTTTCGTTTATAAAAAAAAATGTTACACCAGAAATGATTCAACTCATACACACCCAGAGGAAGCCGTAACAAAAAGCAGCGTGGTCAGATCGTTGATCAAAGGTTGAACTTGAATTTTCGTACACTCTTTCGCTCGCAAAATTTACCAACACACTCAAGCCGGCCTAACCTCGCAAAATCGTCTAGACCAGTCAGTGTCTGTGCGTGGAAGATTCGCCGAACGAGTCTTTGATAGCGCAAAATCAGCATGGACAAACTATTTTTTTAAATATTATGTCATGAATGAATACAGCCCAGATGAGGGCAGGTTTGACTGGTTGAGCGCGCGTGTTATGTGTGCGGTATTTGAACAATTCACCACCACAGCAGAAGCAGACGAGTGTGTGTTGGACGGCGTGACGAAATCAAGCAGGCCGGTTATTGAACTATGGCCGAGTAGCTCAAGTTCGCACGTGTCAAAAATGGAGGGGGGGAGCTGTTGCCTAGCAGACCGCAAAAGAGAGTGATTAGCGAAAAGATTGGCGACGCGTCCGACTTTGTTCAAGAAAAAGAAAGAAGTGCGAGGTCGGGCGATGCGGAAATTTTGGAAGCAATAATCTTGGCTGAGCTTTTAAAGCTTTTATCGGCGATTGTGTTCGCGTGGCTTCTGGGAATTGATAATTTGGATGGAAAGTTAATCCTGGGTTAGATTTCGACATTGCATGACTTGATGTTTGCCCCTTTGGACTTTGAAATAAATTAAAAGTTAGCGTCACTCCACGTGCCTTGTTATCAGAAGGGGAAATCCAACAATCTTTGATCATGTTTAACTTTCAAGACTGGTTTTTAAAAGTGTGACGGTTATTCAATAAGAAAACGTGGACAAAATCATGATTTGATTTAAATTTATTTTGTTAGCACATCCGAAAGCCAAAAGGATAATTCTACCAAAATCAAACGGTAGAATAGTGCCTCACTGCGAGAGAACAAACCTCTCGCGCGTGAACCAACAAGAAATTGTATTCATTCGTTCATTGAAAAAGTTAATCTTGTTGAGTGGAATATCGAGCGTTTTTTAACTGGGCTGCTTTTTAACTGGGCGCTCGAAAACTGGGCAGTAGCCCAGTTAAAAAGCAGACAAACGTCAAAAAACCAAAACAAACCAAAATGGCCGAGGGGTTAATGGATGCAAAAATCATATTCAATAAATAAAAAAAACTTTTTTTAAACTTTTGTTTACTTTCAAGTTACAATTAAAGAAATATGAAAAGTAAGAATTGTAAATAAATTTGAGTAACTTTTATTTTTATATTTCATCTGGAAAATATTATTCATCGGTGGTCCCCTCGTTATTTTTTGTTAAGCCCAGTTAACGAGCAACATTCGGTGACTGGGCTACGTTCTCAGCCCAGTTACCGAACAACTACTGTTTTGTATATATTTATAAATTTAGTCATTTTTTACTGATTATTTAACTAATTTATCGGCTCCCTCTAAAAAAATATTTATGAATCCACAGAACAAGAGATTGATTCTTTTTGGTTTTCTTAAAACTTTATAATAAAAGAAGTACAGTTCAAGCTCGATTCTCCGAAGTTAGGCAATCCTAGGTTGGCTACTAGATTTCAATTTTGAAATTCCCAGTTTTCTCCCGAGACCAATAAAAAAATTGTCGTGAAAGTTTTTACAACAAATTACAATGTTTTTCTAATTCGGAACTGAGTATAAACAAAATGTATTTTTTCAATACTTTCGTTTTAAAAGGTCTAGTTATAACGAAGCCGTATTTGATCGGTCTCATACCAAAACCTTAATTTTCATAAAGCTTGGGATTTTTCATTTGCATGTTCTTCAACAAACGCAGAATCAATAAAACTTTGTTTTGTTTCAGACAATTACCTGGAAAGCAGAAAATGTAAGTCATTTATATTTTAAATTAAGGGGTTACATACATGTAAATCGTCAAAAATGTCCGAGGTTGGTATGAGCACACATTTAAACTATTTTTAAAATCTTTTTGGAGAGCATTAATATGTATATTTTGATCTATTAATAAAATAAAAATGAAAACATTTGGATATACCTTTGCCGAGATATAACTACTTTAAGTTAGCAGTTTCAAAAAATGGATTCCACGATATCTCAACACTGCTTTGACCAAATCGGCTCAAAATTTTGGTGAAGACTCGTTGAACCGGTCCTGTGTGCATGACGAAGGCCAATTTTCAAAAACTTAATTCTTTAAAAAGATAAAAATATTTTTATGTTTTTCATATGAAAATGGTCATTTTTTGATTTTTGTATTAAAAAAAAAAAGCAAAATTTCAAAATCGGACTTCGTCATGCACACGGAATATGTCTTGAGAGTCTTCACCCCAAATTTCAGCCAATTTGGTCCATCTCATCTCGAGATATCCTGACACCCGTAAATCAAATAGGTGTTTAAAGAAAAACGTTTACAAAGTTTGACAGTTCGCTTTGCGCATGGCAAAACTATGAACTTAATTCGTCTCTTACTCAGTTCAGTCACGAAATATCTTCATGAAACTTTCAGGAGTGATTGAAAATCATCTATTTAGTGAATTAAGTGAATTTTCTGTAATATGAAATTTTGTGATTTTCTACATGTATGTAACCCCTTAAACTTTTATAATGTTGAAATATCAATAGAACAGATAAAATATAGCAAACAAAACATTGATTTGATTTTTTTTATATTGTATGATTTTTGCTTATTTTTTTCTATTTTTCAAGTATTTTCTCTTTGACAATAGAAAAATTCCATTAGAAGTTTGTCCATATCGATCTTTATACAAATTTGGTAATTGTCGTCCCTACGAAATATCATGAAAATGTTCAAAAGTCAGAATCTTGAAAAGATTTTTTCTTATATACTCTGTATTTCGGCATTTTCTTTTAATATTGAAGGGAATCCTAATTTTTTAAAGTTATAACACGCAATTGCAAAAAAAAATATTTGAAATCAATTTTTGTTTTCATATTTTACCCATCTAAAAGTGATTGTTTTGCATAAAAAGTGACTTTTATGCTATCGAGCTTGACCAACTCTGAAAAAATTCCATTAAATTTGCTGGTTGATTGTCTACTAAGCGAATTCGTTAATTATAATTTGGCTACTTAGAATGTCCGCCAATCGAGCATTCGAATTGGAATGTATTCAAATTAAAAAGCACTATTCGTCGATTTCGATGTCAATGTGGTTCAATTGGAAATAACGAATCCGCTTGGTTTTATACAGAATGCATTTATTCAATATTTTATCACCGTCATTTTGGCCATCAACTTGGATTTAAAATTAGTAAATCATTTTAGCGTAGTTTAGGGTTTTTTCTAAGCTTTACAACAAAAAATAAGACAACAACATTTTTTTAGGCGGTTACTACATACATGTAGAAATTTACAAAATTTCATATCTCAGATAATTTATTAAGGGAACAGCATCTAATTAAATCGTGTCTCTAATGTTGCCAAGCACTTTGACGTTCAATTCCAGCTCATAAAATGCGTTTTCAACTGAAAGCGAGTATTTAATAGCTGAACAGGAAGTGAGCAAGCAAGTTGATATTTATAGTTTTGCAAAACAACTTGTTCAAATAGTGAAAACCAGCTAATTTGACGGAATTAGGAGTGAGTGCTTAACCTGCCTGTGTGGGTCTCGTGGCGCAGGGGTAGCGGCTTCGGCTGCCGATCCCGATGATGCTATGAGACGCGGGTTCGATTCCCGCCTTATCCACTGAGCTTCTATCGGATGGTGAAGTAAAACGTCGGTCCCGGTTTCTCCTGTCTCGTCAGAGGCGCTGGAGCAGAAATCCCACGTTAGAGGAAGGCCATGCCCCGGGGGGCGTAGTGCCAATAGTTTCGTTTTTGCTTAACCTGCCAAACATACGAGGATTTCCTTTAAATCCATTTAAAAGATGATTAAAATCACTCCTGATAGTTTTAACCCCTTTTTAGTCAAAATTTGAACATTTGATTGCCTTTCATATTGAAATGATTTTTTTCAACATGGTAGCACCACCATTTTGGACGCCATCTTGAATTTAAAAATTCTAAATCATTCTAGAGTACACTCAAACCCCGATGGTTTGACACCAACTGTTGTCAAACGAACGGGGTCACTTTCTAGTTTGACACCCTTTTTACACGGAGTTCACGCACACTATCAAACGTTTGTTTTGATAGTGTGCGTGAGCGCCGTGTAAAAAGTGACAGTTCGTCACTTTTTAGTTTGACTTTGACCAACCAACGGGGTACAAACTAAAAAAGTGTCAAACGAAAAAGTGACCAACCACCGGGGGTTGAGTGTAGTATAATCGAGTCTGGACTGTAACTGAAAAATTCCCGTTAACGATTTGTTTTTAAAAAAGTCCATGGTTGTCCATTCCTAAAAAAAATGTTTTCGAAGAGTTCAGAAATTTCCAATAAAATTGCCCAGGAGACAGTGCAGATCAGACCTCTGGTTTCTGAAAAATTAATAATTTGTGAAAATCTTTTCTTTGATCTTGTTCGATCTTTTCAAGAAAAAAAAATAGAACCAAGACTAACATTTCAAGATAATTTCAATAATTTTCCATTGCTTTGTCTCCCTCAGCGGACACTTTCGCCGGATTTGAACGAACGTCGCGCGAGCAGATCACGCCACACAGCAGGTTACCACCACAAACAAGTTTAAACAAAAATGACGCCGCGTCATCGTAATGTGGTGTGGCGTAAATACAAATGACTCACTTTACAGTGGTGTGGCTCTGGTTTGTGGGGTGCAATGTGCAAACGATCCCCTTTTCACATGGATGAATGTGTAAATGTTTACATTCTACATTTGAACGAGTCATTTTCTTAAGAAAGCTATTTTGAATGTTATTTGTCAATTCCGACGAGTTCAAATGTCAAAATGATAACAGACAATGAAGCTCGCCTGTCAAAAATTAAGCTCAATTACACCCAGTTCGGCAACCAATCTGTGTCTTATCTATGCCGTGATAACACCTCAACAGCGAAAGTGTAAACAAACCCGCAACTAATATAGTAAACAACTCGTCCGGCGAACTGTTGTTAGTAAAAGCCGGTAGAGACGCGTGCGGCGCGGCCTTCTGCGATAAGCGTCCGGCTAGTCGCGTGCACTTGGACCGGTAATTAGTTGCACCGCGATGACATATTGGTAGGGGGGTGTGACCAATTGTAGATTACAAAGTGAAGACGATTCTATCAGTTTTGGGTAATTTTTTCAAGTACTTCAACTTGAAAATATAAGAATATTTGAATATTTTAGTCTAGATCCGAAAAAAGACGAAACCCACAATTCTATTCACTGAATGAACCAGTTATTACGAGGTACAAGCTAAATTAGCATCGACAAGGATTATGCAAACTATTGACTGGCAGGGCGCTGCACAAGTTCAAGTTTACGGACGAATTGTCGTAATTGTTAAGTGAGAATTGTTCCGAGTTCGAGTGCATATTTGAACTGCTTACTTTGTAGCAAAGTTAGGGACAAACCTAAAAGGTTAGAGTTAGTAATCTATCGTTAGTGCTAATAATACAAACTTAACCTATAAAAAAAACCCCTCAAATTAAATCCCTAAACCTAAAACCTACAGAAAACTGCAACTAAATTCAAATTTCATTTTTTTTTTCATTGAGGTTCTAGAACTCACCGCCTCCAGCCGGACAGGGGCTTTGTGCGCAGCTCCTCCCGGGACAGCCCGTACAGGCCGATGTTGGCTAGGGTCCACGCGATCACCAGGCAGACGATGATGAGTATCACCCGGAATGGCAGCAGGAATACTGTGAGGAGGGCGGTCTGAAAAAAAAAACACAGAGTTATAGAAGTTACGTTATTGAAACATAAAAATAAAAATTAAATTTGAGAAAAGTTTTTTTTTCTAGAAAAAAAAAGAGAAAGATAGTGAACACCACCAACATTTCTGGAAATTTCGCACCACACAACATTTCATCACAATGCACTCAGAGTTGAATCGACAAATCAATCAAGACCGAATCCACCATGCACCATCGAAGCTGTTTGCGGATTCGTCTCACGTGCCTCTCACATTGACTATCAAGCCATGTGCTAAGAAGAAGATCCAAGCAACACTGCATTCAGTGTGAGGGAGTGCTGCACTGAAAGCATACAATTAAAATTACGTAAACATGCACCGAAAACAACGTAAAATTACAGTCGGCCGCGAGAAAACAAAATTAATGTGACACCGGCGAATGTGGAATCTGTAAACTTTCTCTTCAAAGTGTGCAATCATCAAATTGAATTATTGTTCGGCATGCAGCAATATTTATTTCAAGTGAAAATTGCAATTTCTCCGAAATTGGTGTTCAAATTCGCGAGATGCATACTAAAATTCGACCATCTTTTGGTGCTATAACTACCGGTCGTAACAAATCGATAAAGTTATATCAAACATTTATCAGCTCAAGCTCGACCGAGAGATGTCGAGCTTCAGTGAACTCAACGGGCGTTTGAATAATTCCGTGGCCGTCTTCAGGTGAAAGACGGGTGCGAAGCAGCTCTATTTTGGTGAGGACCCCGCTGTCTGTCAAGACAGCAGTGCAAACGCACCCATCTCTTTCCGGTTCAGAGATAAGTGGATTGAATATTATTTCGCTAAACTTGGTTTGATAATTAATCTTTTAAGTATTTTTAATACAACACATGATTTGCAATAATTTATGTAACGTTATATGTATTTGTGTAACTGTTTTCAAAATCATTTTTTAACAATTCAGTTTTCGACCTCTTTGTTTATGTCCCAGTCCCATCAGGGTGAATGAAAATTGATGGGCAGCTAAAGCCAAACACCACCCACCAAACAAATTGAGTTTAAATTTACCGTCCCCACACACCCTGTGAAACGACCAAGATGCCCGAACAAAAATAAAACGTGGGAGGGAAATTATAAGCAATGACCGAAAGTGCGAAAAAAATGGAAAATTGCAGCCCCCAAGAAAATAAACAAAGTTTAACGCATCGTTGCAAGGTCACAAAATTGTGAGAAAAATGCTTTTTTGTATTTTTAATCGCAACGTTTCGAAGTTTATGTCCTTTTGTAAATGTGCTCTTATTCTACGAAAAACTTTACTTCTCTTGTATTAGGATTGTCTTGAACCAAATTTAGTATTTTAATTTGCACTTATCATGTTTAGTTTATGCTTATTTTTTATAGTATTTGGGTTATTCTACCACCTCCTTTTATAACCTTTGCCAATTTAGTTTACTTCAACTTTTAGAGCCAATCTAACATTTTTTTGCTTGTTTTTCTCATTTCCTGCTATAGAACGATACCATTATCGTTTAAATTCTGCGTACAGGCATAGTCCGGGACATTACAAAAATTACTGTATACTTATTTTTGCTTAAAATATAGGAAATGTTAGTAAGCAACATAGCCAAAGTTGATCCAAGTCAAACTCCCAAAACACAGACAAACGTATAGTTTTCTTAAATTTCTTTCTAAAATGCAATTTTGATGAATACATTTATCAAAAAAAAAGGTGTAGCCATTTTTTAATAAGAAACGGTGCACTTTTTACTTTTCGATTTTTTTTGTGTGTATGTTGTGTGCAACAATTTTTTTTTTTCTCAAAAAAATATAACTTGACCAAAAATAAGCAAAGCCTACAGCTCAAAAGTTTGCACATTTCAAAAAATAAAAAAAATAGGTGGTAAAGTTTGTCAAAATCGAGTTTCTGTAATACAAAGTTATTTAAGAATAGGTAAATTATATTTAGAGTGTAACTTTTTCTGTTTAGTCGTAATCATAACCAACAACATTTCCGAGGACACCAAATCGATCAAAAAACCCCTTCTCGAGAAACAGATTTTCGAATGTTTTCATAGCACATTTGTATGAACAGCCCCCAAATTTGTATGGAGACTACGGTATTTCAACCATTAGTGGACCCCCTAGTAGAGCTGAAGCACATTTTTCACAAATTTTCAATATTGTTAGCACTTTTTCATAATCCTTTGTACAAAACAATGAAATCTGAAGACTTTTGAACAATTTTGATGTTTTGATGCATGGTGTAGGTCTAATGATAGATAGAATGAATAAAAGATGGATTTTACTCACTTTTCATCATAAACAAATTTGTTTTGTTAACAAATTTGGCTTTAAACAACAACAAAATTAACAGAAATTTAAACACATTTATTTCCGAAAAAGATCAGAGAAAACGTATCAAAAACCACTGTAAACATAAAAATAATTAAAAAAGTAATTTTGATGCAAACTTTTCCATGTTAATAACATAAATGGTTGGCCGAAACTAAACAATAGATACTTTTGCTAAAATACACAGTTTTGAAAGTTAAATTTACATGGGTCCACTTTTGGACAAGTTTGGATTTTCGTTGTCCCCCCGTTGGACTCCCCTAATTTTTGCCCAAAAATGAGCATTTCTTAGCTTTATTTTAGTAAAGTCGACTTGCTGAAGTTAAATAATCAGTCAAAAAATGATTGGATGGTAAATTCAGTCATAAAAAATAAATGCAGTTTTGTTGTGAAAATGCTAGTGGCCATGGCTGATTTCAGATGTCGAACTCAAAACACTTATTTCTTATTTCCGAAGGCCTCGGACAAAAATGCGTCGGATTATCGAATCACGATTTTTTTTGTTGCTATTTTATTTTTGATTGTCGAGCTTAAGTAAACTTCGCTAAAATTACGGTGATGAAAAAATTGCAAAAAAAATGCAATCAAATTTTATTAAAAGGGTTCAAAGAACTCAAATTTCACGACGAGACGAAAAAAAATTGATCAATTATCAAAGTCCCGAACAACCTTTGGATATTCGAACTTCTGATAATCGAAACTTTGGTATTCGAGGCTTCGGGAAATCGAGACTGGACTGTAGTATATTATCTTTAAACATACAAATCCAATTACCTTACTCAAACAACATTCCAATTTACTTATCTGAATTCGGTAATTGATACTTTTTACAGAAAAATTAGAGGTGGGCAAAAAAAGAGTGAACCGCTCAAAGAGCCGGTTCACTGAAAAGAGCGAACGAACCGTGGCTCACAAAAAAAGAACCGCGGTTCTCTTTTAAACTCCGGTCTTTTGAAAGAACCATTTCAATATGGCATGATTTTTGTTATAAATATAATTTATTGAATTTCCAAAAATTGTAGTATTAAATTTGTTTTTGAGAATTGAAAATGCAATGTCAAAAATTTCAATGCTTATAAAAATTTACACCAAAAGTAAATGATTTTCTAAACAAAATGGAATTAACTTTTTAATTGTAAAACTGAGTGTTTCAAATAGCATAATTTGTCAAATATTACCAAAAATCTACTGAATATTTGAGAGATTTTGGAAAAAAATAACCATTTTGTGCGATTGAACAATATCGTTTATAGAATTTATCTATTAAATCAGAATGTAGAGAAGAGTTCACAGAATATTTTCTCTAAATAAAATATCAGCATTAGTTCAATTCTTGCAGAAATAAACGCAATTTTAAAATGAATAGCAAATTTTTTCAGCATCCTAGATTTCCTCGAATGTTCAGTTTTGAGTAGAAATCTTGACATAGAGACCACCAAGACCAATGGTTTTCAAGGGCATCTTCTCGTTTTCAGTTTTATTTTTTTTATCAAATATGGCCGCTACAAATATTTTTCAAAGTTTATGTCACACCTCCCCTTCAAAATCGGTCCGCAAAATCAGGGGGCAAAACAGTATTTTTTTCAAAAAACTATCAAATTTCAATGGAAATAGAAGTCTTATCAACTGAAAACAAAAGTTTACTTTTTGGCTTAAAAAAAAGTTCATCATACTTCGATATTTTGAAAACTAATGAATGCAACTGATGGGGACGTGTATTATTTTTTTTTTGCGACTTGGTCAGAGCTCAGGGACATAAACTTCAAAAAATATTTGGTGCGGCCTAATTTATTGAAGTTCAATGTGAAATAACTTACAAAATCACAAGATTCTTGAAAAAACCCTTTTCATCCAAATTTTGAAAAAGAGCGAAAGAGCCGTTCAAAAGAGCGGCTCTTTTTAAAGAGCGAACGAAAATGAGCGGCTCCTAAAAAAGAGCGGTTTTGCCCACCTCTAAGAAAAATCAATCGCATTATTGTTAGTTCATTTAAAATTTAAAAAAAAATTAAAATTAAACAATAATTAAGTTACTTAAAAACATATTTGGCAATAATTGTTAACGCATTTTCGAGTAGGAATCTCGTAATCGAGAACGCCAGGGCAATGCTGTAGAGCGAATAATTTGATTTTTTTTTGTTAACGCATCTGCATTTTTTCTGCACTCCAAACCATAAAATTGATGCAGAATTTATTTCCCATAATTTTGCATTGCATTCGTGGCAAAATAAAAAAAAACAATGCCACACATGTGGGCCCACACAACGTTCCACAACACAAAAAAAAGTCAGTCTCATTTTTGCCGGCTAAACAAGAAATAAAAGAAAACCTCGCAATTTGCTGCACACGAGCAGAATGGGGATTCGAGTTTGCAGGGTGCAAAACTTGTCAAAACAAAGCTGGTTTTCAGCTGACGAGATGTTTTCGATTCGTTTCGCACATTTTTTGCCCATCTTCTCGGTATTGGTGCGCGGCGGTGTCATGCGCAGTTCGAAACGCAAGAGAGCAGAAGAAGTTCACTGCTGAACATCCAGAATAGTTACCAAGCTTCTTGAACTATCTAGTAGAGAACACTACTAACTAGCTTCCGGAGGTACTTTAAAATCCGCTTTTGGGCTGAAATCACCTCAGTTTGCTTCAAGCACTTGAGTTGAGTTTAAATCATATCGAGAAATTAAAAGTGAGAGTGTGTGCAACATGGAGTTAAACTTTCTGTGAAGTTGCTGTGAAGATTACCATGGCACTTTGAAAAGTTTAACTCCATGTTGCACGCACACACTCTCACTTTTAATTTCTCGATACGCGCATAAGTATAATCAAGGGGGGTTGGAATTTCCGCCGAGTGTCAAGAGACTAAGAGAGAAGATTTTTGTTTACTGTTCATCTTCTGGCCAGTCAAGTGTGAAGGTTGGAAGCTTCCTGGAGTAAGCAGGGGGAAACACGAGTGTAAACCTTGTAGACTACGCCGTCTTTAGTACGTAGATGTGCGTCGTATGACTAATATACTGAAATATGCTGCTGCTGCTGATTCTGCGTAATCTTCAATAAAAAAAAACTTCCACTTTTGGATGTCTTTTGTTGAACAGGAAGTCGTTATCAGTATTGATTTTTAACCTTATCTTTTTTTCAGATGCCTTTTTATGTTTAACAACTCGAAAAAAACTGATGTTCAAAAGAATTGCACTCAGCCTACAATGTTATGTGCATTATTCCGTAATTTCGGTAGAATTTAGTCGCGGAACAACTTGTATCAATCAAGACATTTTACAGCATGGCCACTCAATTCCCTTTTTATTGTTTTCCAAGAGTTCCCAAAACCTCAATATTGATTCTTTTATCAAAAATATACATGGAATAGGAACTGTGAAACAATTCAAATGCACATGGGACAAATCTCGGATTAGTTTTCAAAAGGACGCAAGAGCCATTGACAAACTAAGCCCTTTTTACATCGGTACTATTTAATATACAATTGCGTGCATATTTTCAAAATATTTTTTTAAATCATCTTGTTGATTAAAATGAAATTAAAAAATAAAACATTTCAAATTAATGGTTTAGTGAATTCATAAACTTCTATTTTAATTTTATAAACTTTTGAATCAATTTCCATCCTCCCTCTCCTTCCCTTTTCATTACTGCGATAATATGAAAACCAGAATTTTTGACCAGGCAATCCTGGCTATAACTCAAATAAAAAAACATAAACAATAGAATAAAATATTTGGATCACTCTACGCCAACTCACACAGCAGTTGCCCCGACTCCTCTTCGATTTGCGTGATACTTTGTCCTAAGGGGTAACTTTTGTCCCTGATCACGAATCCGAGGTCCGTACAACCCTTTTTTTAATTTCAAAATTTAGTCTTGCTTTTATCATAGTTTTTTGTTTATTTCAAAACTTTCAAAATAATTTATTCTTGTTTCAGTACCATTTCTGGATTTTTTTTTTGGAAAGGTCCAATAAACCAAATTTTCAGTTTTTGCTTTTTGGGTGTTTTTAATACCCCTGATTCAAAGCGGTTTCAAAAACACCCAAAAAACAAAAACTGGAAATTTGGTTTATTGGACCTTTTTTAAAAAAAAAGAAAACTCCAGATTTGTTTTTTTTTCAATTCTTTTTAGCATCAGCAACTCATTCAAAAAAATAAAAAAAAATAATAATTTTCTACTCTTTGAAAAAAACTTATTCCTTTTAAATATTTTAGTTAGTTTATTATTCTTTCAAATTAATTTATTCTTGTTAAAATGTTTTGAAATTTTTACCTTTCTCTCAGACATGAGCAGTCATTAAAAAACTTTTATGTTAAAAATTAGATTTCAAAAAAAAAAAAATCAAAATGATTGAGCAGAAGAGCTGATCTTCTAAGAATTTAATGAGGAAAAGTTAAAATTAAAAATATTCCAAATTTTCGATTTTCTGCTCCTTCAATCGTGAAAATTTTCTATTATTCGTATTATTGAATATTTGGCCCTTTGAAATGTTAGTCTTGAATCGAAAATTTTAATTTTTTATGAGATCAGAAAATTTTACAAATGTTTAAATTTTTACATTGAAAATTGGACCATTTGTTGCGGCGATGTTGACTTTAGAAATGACGGTCGGTTTGAATAAATCTGAGAAAACATTAATTTTTCTATTACTTTCTATTACTTAGATTTCCAAAAAAGTGTCCACGTGGTTTGAGGATGGTCTCTTATTGAATATGGTCAAACTAATGATTAGGTCAAGGAAGTCACTCTAGCATGCTTGGAAAATCATACAGGATTAATGGATTGGATAAATCATACTGAAACAATCCATTTGAAAAAGCATCCAGGAAGAACTTATGGTTAGATTACGCCCTATGTTATTTCTGGTTCCCTTTCATTAAAGTGGCCAGGCCTACTGCGATGCATTAACCGCAGACAGGATTCTGCGACTGGATTACATTTCACAAAACCTACAGAGAACGAAGGATGCGTGGACATACTGTACCAAACTGAAACAATCCATCTAAATATATTTTTTCATCATCCTAGCCCCAAACATCAACCCCATTCCTCATCCTCACCTTGAGCTTATCGATGGGATCATCCCACACGAGCTTGTGCACGAACGGATTCACGTAGTGCAGCTCCTTGAGTTGCTTTGGCTGCTGCTGTACGTGGTTCTTCCGCAGTTCGGCCACCACCTCCTCTGGCTTCTCCTGCTGCTGCTGCTGATTTTGCTTCTGCTTCTGAACACCGTTCCCGGTAGCGGCGGCCATCGTTTCCGATGCCATCTTCCTGGTCTTTCTCTTCTTTGTTTCACGTGAGTGATATTTGACTTATTTCTGCGACGCACTTCTCCTTATTTTTTCGAGGTTGTTATGACGTTGCAGGAATACAGCTACTCTTCTACCCTCCTGGTTCGTGGGTTTTCTGTGCTCTCTGTGCACTGCTTAAGGGACACTGCGGCACAAACTTTCACCTCATCGTTCACTTGTTGTGACAAAAAGAAATATCGTGAACACACACACTTTGCAATTTTTGCAACGGAATTTCCTCTTCTGATGGTTGTGTTGTTGTTGTTGTATTACTTCACTCTGTACGTTATGTATGCTTTAATCGCACATTACGCCTAGCATTTTCACTCGTTTTTTCTTCCCACAGCTTCTTCTGTTAAACTCCTCTCTGCTCTTCTCTACATCAAACTTGGTGTTGTTGCATCGATTTGCAAAAAAAAAAGTTGCGTTTCTTCCTCCCGCGCTAGTTGTTTCCGTGTTGTACCGAGATCTTCCGAATCTTCTTCTTTATCCGAGGAAAATCGCACAACTTTGCCACATCTTTCGGCCCGAGGAAAATTTCACAAACACCATCGCGCAATTAATATACACTTGTGGGATATTTCCGAGGAACAAGAGCAGCTCAAATTTGCTCGAAAATTGTGATTCTTGCTACCTTCACCGACATCCGCAGAGGAAATCTAATTTCCACTAATATTTCGTCGATTGAAATTGATTTTTCACTGCCACCTTCCCTTTTTTCAGCTCTCTTTTTTTCGATTTGTTTGCGCAAACACCCCCTAGCTGCAGCAAAACGGAACTACCCCCGACGACGTCTCCGGTCTACCTTCCACGACGGTCAACAATCCATCAACTCGCAAAAAAAACCGTTTTCGTTCAAAAGTGCTGACGGGACGACCCACATCTACTGGCCACGACCGCTCGAAGACAACTGCTTCTGCAGAAGAGTCTCCAAACTCATGAACCCCCGCTCTCTTTTTGCTGTTTCTGAAGAGTTGATGAGTTGGTTACAGACAGTCGAAAAGGACGACGCACGGACGGGGTTGCCAGCTTGGGCGACTGACCCGACTGCGGAAACACTAAACCTGGGAACGCTGCATGAAAAAAGTTGTTTCAATGAAAATTTAATTTAAACTAAATTTGAACCATATTCATCTCAGATGTGGATCTTTTCAAAAAGATTACATGTTTTACAAACACTCTTTAAAGATTTAACCAAAAATAAAGCGTTTTTTCGTAGTCAATAATGACTCAAAAGAAAACAAAAACAGCGCAATTTCACCCACATCCGTCAAATTGGCAGCACTGCATAGAGAGAGAGAGAACTTCAAAGAGAGGCAAGAAAATAAGAGAGTTGACCACTGGGAGCGAGGTGGATGAATGGCTCATGCAAGAAATGAACGGGTTACTATGATTGTTTGAATGAAAACATGCGTGAGAGAGGGAGCGCGGAAGAAAGATTGAACCAATACACGCGTTTCGATGGATGAATCGCGCTCTCAGCTGTGGAGCCGACGAAGATTACGTTTTTCTTTTAGTCTCTCCCGGGCTAAAACTTAATTTCAAGTATCAAACTTAATTTGTATGCATCCTAATTACCATAACATGTTTGAAACAAGAGTATCCTAATATTGATAGATTAAAAAAAATCTCTAAGAATTTATGTAAAAATATTTTTTGAAATAGCGAAATGCATTCTATCGCGCCGCGCCATCCCCAAAAACAGTTCTGTGCTGAAATAGTAGTTAATGCAACAAGTTGCAAAATGAGAATTTTTTCAACTGAAAAAAAAAAATTTGCAACGAGTTGCTTGCAACATTTTTTGCAATTCCGAAAAACACTTCTAGATTGGAATTTTATGTCAAACATTCATGTCTTTAGTAAATTGGGTCCTAAAATGAAGCTTAGATTGCTGATATTATTGTTTACAGCGATAAAGCTTATTTTTCTGAGTACAATGACCCTTTGTACGACCACAAAGAGTTTAAAATGGATTTTTAAATCAATTTTGAAAAATTAACCTCGCGGTCCTTCTTGACAGAAAAGCTCCTACTTGACAGTTCGTTTCAAGGGGATCATAGTTGATCCATCGAAAAAATGTCGTCTTGTCAAAAAAAAATTTTGCATTAAAATGAAAAAACGTTACTTAATCCACCTTTAGGTGGTTGGTGCCTTCCTCATATTCATAAAGTCAATACATTCAGTAAAAATAGCAACATTCCCCCTTAACATGTTTAACAAATCAACTTTATTACTAATTTCTTTTGATATGGTTCGCAGACCATCAATATTTCTGGCTCATCGGCAAGGTCTGATAAAAAATACCTATCCAACGATAGTTCGCATGGAAGATTCAGACAATACTTTTATCACAATATCTGAAATCAAACCTCTAAAAAGTGTATAAATAACACTTAAGTGCTAATAACTTTTGATAGGATTGTCAGATCCTTGATGTTTTAGGCTCATTTGAAAGGTATTTCGATTATCTAACTAACGATGGGTCGCATGATGGACCCGAACATCATTTTTACTGAAATATCTGAGATCCGGCCTCCAAAAAGTGTATAAATAACACTTAAGTGCCAATAACTTTTAATAGGGTTGTCAGATCCTTGATGTTTTAGGCTCATTTGAAAGGTATTTCGATTATCTAACTAACGATGGGTCGCATGATAGACCCGGACATCATTTTTACTGAAATATCTGAGATCCGGCCTCCAAAAAGTGTATAAATAACACTAAAGTGTCAATAACTATTGATAGGATTGTCAGATCCTTGATGTTTTAGGCTCATTTGAAAGGTCTTTCGATTATCTAACTAACGATGGGTCGCATGATGGACCCGAACATCATTGTCATTGAAATATCTGAGATCCGGCCTCCAAAAAGTGTATAAATAACACTTAAGTACTAATAACTTTTGATAGGATTGTCAGATCCTTGATGTTTTAGGCTCATTTGAAAGGTCTTTCGATTATCTAACTAACGATGGGTCGCATGATAGACCCGGACATCATTTTTACTGAAATATCTGAGATCCGGCCTCCAAAAAGTGTATAAATAACACTTAAGTGCCAATAACTTTTGATAGGATTGTCAGATCCTTGATGTTTTAGGCTCATTTGAAAGGTCTTTCGATTATCTAACTAACGATGGGTCGCATGATGGACCCGGACATCATTTTTACTGAAATATCTGAGATCCGGCCTCCAAAAAGTGTATAAATAACACTAAAGTGTCAATAACTATTGATAGGTTTGTCAGATCCTTGATGTTTTAGGCTCATTTGAAAGGTCTTTCGATTATCTAACTAACGATGGGTCGCATGATGGACCCGGACATCATTGTCATTGAAATATCTGAGATCCGGCCTCCAAAAAGTGTATAAATAACACTTAAGTGCTAATAACTTTTGATAGGATTGTCAGATCCTTGATGTTTTAGGCTCATTGGAAAGGTCTTTTTAATACCTTTTTGAAAATGTATAACATGACAGGGTTTCTTACAAAAACCACCCTTTTGACAATCTTCCGGACATACGCCAAAATCGTTTTTTTAGCATAACTTTTGAAGTACTTTACTAAACTTCATAATTTTCAATAGGGACTTATGGGACCTCAAGACGAATCGAATGAGACCAAAACGGTCCAAATCGGTTAAGCCAGTGCTTAGATAATCGAGTGCATATTTTTTGGTGCACATACCCACATCCCTACACACACACACACACACACACACACACACACACACACACACACACACACACACACAGATATTTGCTCAGAATTTGATTCTGAGTCGATAGGTATACGTGAAGGTGGGTCTACGAGGTCAAATTAAGAAGTTCATTTTTCGAGTGATTTTATAGCCTTTCCTCAGTAAGGTGAGGAAGGCAAAACGTGATCAGAAATGGTTTTTAATCGTGTTTTTTACCGTTGTACATAAAAATTTACATACGACTTTAGTACCCAATTCACCGTTCAAATAAAAAATATTGAAAAATGTTACTTTTCAATACCAGTGTCGAAAATTTCCACTTTACAGCACCCATTACAGCATTGGTATTGAAAGATATTAATTTTGTATTCTGTTATTTTTGGTAAGGAAAAGTACACAGAAAAAAGGCATGGTAATACCATTTTATTTATACCTCTGAAAATGTGTAATTTTACCACTATTCTGGTTTAATGTCGCATTTTCAGTCTAAATTAAGGTAAAATTACATCATAAAAGATGTAATATTCAACCTTCTAAAATTACACCTTCCAAATTTACACTGTTTAGGGATTTTCGTTTCTCTAGAAGGACAGGAAAAGTTGACAGTTTCGCAACGGAATTGCAAAAAGTTTATTATTGCACTTATTTGAAATTTCACTGGAAAACTTATTCAAAGTGTTTCTTTTTCGGAATAACAAAAAAATATTTTTGCAATTTCGTCGAGAAACTACTTGGGTAATTCTCTACCAACTCACACGAAATCGGGAAAAGTTGCCCCGACCCCTCTTCGATTTGCGTGAAACTTTGTCCTAAGGGGTAACTTTTGTCCCTGATCACGAATCCGAGGTCCGTTTTTTGATATCTCGTGACGGAGGGGCGGTACGACCCCTTCCATTTTTGAACATGCGAAAAAGAGGTGTTTTTCAATAATTTGCAGCCTGAAACGGTGATGAGATAGAAATTTGGTGTCAAAGGGACTTTTATGTAAAATTAGACGCCCGATTTGATGGCGTACTCAGAATTCCGAAAAACGTATTTTCATCGAAAAAGCACTAAAAAGTTTTAAAAATTCTCCCATTTTCCGTTACTCGACTGTAAAAATTTTGGAACATGTCATTTTATGGGAAATTTAATGTACTTTTCGAATCTAGATTGTCCCAGAAGGGTTTTTTCATTTAGAACAAAATTTTTCATTTTAAAATTTCGTGTTTTTCTAACTTTGCAGGGTTATTTTTAGAGTGTAACAATGTTCTACAAAGTTGTAGAACAGACAATTACAAAAATTTTGATATATAGACATAAGGGGTTTGCTTATAAACATCACAAGTTATCGCGATTTTACGAAAAAAAGTTTTGAAAAAGTTACTTTTGCGTTTCTCTTTGTTTCGTCGTCCGTGTCTGTCGCGGGTGACCATGAACGGCCATGATCGATGACGACCAACTTTTTCAAAACTTTTTTTCGTAAAATCGTGATAACTTGTGATGTTTATAAGCAAACCCCTTATGTATATATATCAAAATTTTTGTAATTGTCTGCTCTACAACTTTGTAGAACACTGTTACACTCTAAAAATAACCCTGCAAAGTTAGAAAAACACGAAATTTTAAAATGAAAATTTTGTTCTAAATGAAAATGACCCTTCTGGGACAATGTAGATTCGAAAAGTACATTAAATTTCCCATAAAATGACATGTTCCAAAATTTTTTACAGTCGAGTAACGGAAAATGGGAGAATTTTTAACACTTTTTAGTGTTTTTTTCGATGAAAAATACGTTTTTTCGGAATTCTGAGTACGCCATCAAATCGGGCGTCTAATTTTACATAAAAGTCCCTTTGACACCAAATTTCTATCTCATCACCGTTTCAGGCTGCAAATTATTGAAAAACACCTCTTTTTTCGCATGTGCAAAAATGGAAGGGGTCGTACCGCCCCTCCGTCACGAGATATCAAAAAATGGACCTCGGATTCGTGATCAGGGACAAAAGTTACCCCTTAGGACAAAGTTTCACGCAAATCGAAGAGGGGTCGGGGCAACTGCTGTGTGAGTTGGCGGAGAATTACCCAGAATATTTTTCCTGTCATTCTTGAACGACGAAATAGCCTACTTTTCTGAACCAAAAATAACAGAATCGAATAGCAACACTTTTCAAAAATAAATGCTGAAAAGTTCTACTTTTCAGCACTCAAATGGGTGCTGAAAAGTTGAACTTTTCAGCACTTGTTTTGAAAAGTAACACTTTTCAACATTTTTTTGATTTAAACGATTTATTGACAAAATACATGAAACTTTGACTTTAAATTTCCCTCAGTGTGTGTTTTTTGGAATTGCAGAAAATGTTGTATGGAACTCGTTGCAAAACTTGATTTTTTCAGCACTCTTCGTATTTATCCAACTCGGTGAACCTCGTTGGATAAATGTACGACTCGTGCTGAAAAAATCCTCTTTTTGCAACTTGTTGCATAAACTACTAGTATGCAACTCGCTGCAACAAATTGTTTTTTCAGCACTCATCTTATATTTCCAACTCGGCAGATAACCGTACGGCTCGTGCTGAGAAAATCAACTTCAAATGATCAACATTTTTGTCTGATAGAAAGATTAATGAATGGCTCTTAAGAAAAAATATTCAATTTAGGTAACTTTTGGTGATTTAAAATAAGTGAAATTCTCGTTTTGAGGAATTGGTCCAAATTCTATTCAATTTGCCGATAATCAATATTATGTTGCCAAACTGCTGCAAGACAGTTGCTTGCTCGCTCACTTCTAACTGAGCTTCTTCTTATTCAATTTCAGAAAAAAAACGTAATTTAGAAGGGTCGAAATATCGATATTTATCATTTTTTGGGTTTCTATGTAAAAACAACATAGGCTCAATACTGAGGGCACATTCAGATTCAACAGGCAAAATTACACGGAAAAACGTATAGTTGGACGATTTTTTAATTTGGTTAGGTTTCCTTTGAAAATAGGACATATTCAAGTGAAGATATCTCGAGTTTATAGAAAAACACCCCTTAAATTTTTCTGCTTTTGTAGTGCTAGATCTCCCCTTTCAAATGCAACCTGCTGAATTTGGCCAGCGCTTTTTGAAGTTTTAAATTTGCATCTGTTTTACCTTAAAATGGCGGTAACTTAAGGTCGTATAATGTGTCCTTCACTTTTGAGGCAAAGACTGACAATGATGGTTCTGATTTCAAGATTCATAAATAGTAAATTGAAATGAAAATAATCACGATATGTAAAATGCTTCTAAAAACAACACAAAGAAAACCATTTTCTGATGATACATTCTTAATCAAGATTTGAATGTTTTCTAAAACAAACATGGCCGCCAAATGGTCGATCTGGAATTATGCCTTCCAGAGCCCTAAATGTCCAAATTTATTTGTCAATAATTAAATTATTAGTTTTATAGAGCTCAAAAAGTGCCCAGAACGTCTCTTTTCTCTAACCCTGAATTGCAACGATCAAAAACTGATTTCTGAAGGGTTGCTCAGATGCTTCTCTTAATTGGGTACTAAAGCCCTATGACAATTTTTATATACAACAGTAAAAAACACGATGAAAACCCATTTCTGATCACTTTTTTATTTTTATTTTAAGGCAAAAAAAATTTACAAGACAACATTTTTTCGATGGATCAACTATGGTCCCCTTGGAATGAGCTGTCAAGTAGGAGCTTTTCTGTCAAGAAGGACCGCGAGGTTAATTTTTCAAAATTGATTTAAAAATTCATGTTAAACTCTGTATGGTCGTACAAAGGGTCATTGCACTCAGAGAAATAAGCTTTATCGCTGTGAACAATAACATCAGCAATCTAAGCTTCATTTTAGGACCCAATTTGATCGCAGAAGGCGTAGATTGCGAGATAAAATGGTGTTATCTAGGTCAAAGTTGCTTGAATTGGCTATCCCAACAACTTTCTAGATCAAAATCAAACTTAATAGAATCAAAAATCCCAAAATACATGTGAAAAGTTAGATTTTTAAAATCACCCTAATAGTGAACCACCCTTATTTTCAACCAATCTTTTCTGAATACACCAAAGCTCTAAAACAACACTTTATTTTTAGGAAAATTCATTTTCCACCTAATTTTAAGATCTGAGCAATCCTCTACTAAAACTGGAAATTGATTTTATTTGTATTTTTCATTAGGCTCAAACTTTGTGGGGCCTTCTTTATGACCAAAGAAGCTATTTTGTGTCATTCGTCCACCCATACAGGTCTGCATACAATTTTGGCAGCTATGTATGGACTTTTGAACTTTTGGACGAATTTTCTGATCAATTTGGTGTTTTCGGAAAAGATTGAGAATTGAGGTATTGTTGAGAAATGAGGAAAAAATTGGTACACGGAAAAAAAAGTCGATTTTTTTATAAACTTTTTTTCACAAAAAATATATTTTTGGATTTTTTAGATTTTTTTATATGTTTTATGGGACCAAACCCCGCAACTTTTGAGCCATAGAGAATTTATGAATTTAAGAAAAAATAGTGATTTTTGTAAAACATCTAAATGTTATACATTTTTTTTTTTGATCAAATTTTTAAATGTAAAATTGAATTTGCAATAGAAAAGTACTTCACAGTTTTTTTTATATAGGGCCCCGTTTTCAAGATATAGCCACCGAAAATTGGATTTCAGCAAAATATTAGCAGTTTTTAGATTTTTTTAAAATAGTGACCCTGGTTCAGAAAATTTCCATTTAATTTGTCGAAGAGTCATTGAAGATTGGACCTCTGGTTGCTTTGATTCAGTGGCTTGAAGAAAAAGAAACAGGAATCTTGAAGTTATGTAAGTTTCACCCAAACATCCCTCCATTTTCTGATGTCGATATCTCAGCAACTAATGGCCGATTTTCTATGTTAAAATATGAAACATTCGTGAAATTTTCCGATCCATATTTAAAAAAATAAGCAAGACAAACATTTCAAAATATTGTTGGCCCTTTTGAAATTTTATTTTATTTATTCATAAAATTAAAACTTAAATTATTTTTGTTTGAGGACCAAATATTGTTGTTGTTGTGATATTTAATAGAAATCGTTCGATGCATCTGACAATTTCCAAAATAACATTTTATTCTCCTAATACAATCGATTCCTCTAGCTCAAATACTGGTTTCTCTACGGAGAGTGATCGTCACAACTACTTCTTTGATACTTTGACCAGATTAAATTATTGATTTACTTTTTTTTTTCTTTGCGGTTTTGACACACACACTTTTTTTTTCCTAATTCCACATCGACTTGGTTGATAGCTTGGTTATGCTTTATTTTATTCCTTTTATATTGATTTCGAGAGTAAATAAAAAAATCTTTCAAACTCGCTTATTTAACCTCGACGACCGCCGTCGCAGCAGCTCCCTCGTTGGTGGCGTGCATGGCGGCCTCGATGTGTTCCTGCAGGGTGGCCTCACCACTCAGGGTGGGATGTCGATAGCCCTCTAGGAAGTAACAGGTCAGTCCACGTGACTCGGTAAACTCCTTTGGCATACAGGAGGGATCGCGGGGATTCAGTTGGAACTCATAGCCCGGGTGTTTGATGAGCCAATCCTTGGTCGTGGGGCTAATGTTGACCTTGCAGGCCTCACTGCCGGACTCGAACTTGTTGGCGATGGTGACATTGTGGCCAAACAGGCAGTATCGGGGCATTTTTCTGCCGACGACTCCGGCGAGGACCGTTCCGGTGTGGAGTCCGATACGCATCTGGATGTGCTGTCCGTCGTGGGTGTTGTACAGCGAACAGGTTTCGATCATCCGCAGGGCCATCCAGGCCACCTTGTGGGCGTCGTAGATGCTGGCCCGGTGCAGACCACTGGCCACACAGTACGCATCGCCGATTGTTTCGACCTTGTACACGTCAAAGAAGCCGCACAGCTCGTCAAAGTGCTTGTACAGACTCTCCAGCATGTTGATGACCATGAAGGGGGTAGCTCGCGAGCAGATGCTCGTGAATCCGACAATGTCGCTGAACAGCATCGTAACGTCCGGGTAGGTCTTGGCGTCAATCTGCGCTCCCAGCCAGAGCCGCTCGGCGATCTCCTCCGGGAACATCAACTGCAGCAGGTTGACGTTTTTCTTTCGTTCCTTGGTGACGGCAACGTTCGCTTCCTCGATGGAACTCTTCAGCTTGTCCATTCGTCGTCGCAGACCATCCTGGGCACGAGCCTGCTCACCAACTAAAATGACCTCGCGAGTTGCGTCGTGCAACGGAATGTCCGAAATGAAGAGTCCGTTGCAGGTCAATCCTTCCAATCCGTCCAAAAACGGTGATCCCATGAACAACAACGAGTTGGACTCTGGACAAAATACCATCTGACCCTTAATCTCCAGCCCTTTGGCGAAAAAGTCCGGCCGACCCGGAGGGGCTCGCAGTGCAATCATGAACGGAGTATTCGTACGGCGTACAATCTCGCGGAACTTTAGCGACAGTCCACGTGGACGCTTGAACCGAAAGTACGTACAAGCGGACAGTCCGCTCGTGGCCATGTAGTTCTTAAACAGCCGACTAAACCCCTGACCAACCTGAACCAAGTTCAAGTTCTCATCCATTATGAAATGCCACGGAAAAGCCTTGCAGAAGAAGTCGTTGTCCATCTTCAAGTCGTGCACATCCGACGAAACACTCTCCCTCAACATAGATTTGCTGTCCGGAACCAACGGCGAAACCTGCTCCTCCAAGTAGTCAATCTTGAACAGATAACGATACCGCGGCACGTCTCCATCGATCGGTTCCATCTCGATTTGCGGCTCATGGCCAAACAGCTGCCGACTCAACGCCCTCAGACATCCGAGCAGCAGCCAAGCCAGCACCGGACGCTCGGAGGTGAAGATCAGTTCACCCTCGCCGGCGCAAACGAACCCCGTGTCGGTGATGTCCTCCTCCTGCAGCTTCAGCACGTCGTACACGCCGTCCAGCGACCCGAGGAATTCCTGCAGGTTCGAGCCGAGACACTTGAAGGCACGCTCGATGAGGCCCACGCACGAGGTGTGGATGATCTCCTCGCCGAGCAGGACCAGGATGTCGTACGCGGAGGCGTCTGCTGAAAGGGGAATAAGAGGGAATTACATTTTCAAGTGTTTTGTTAAGTAGAGTTTAAAATATTCTTTAAGAGCTTTTTTCTGAAATTAATCATTTATGAAGCATTTAAATAAAATTTTTAACACAGCCCAATTATTTTTTTGCAATTCCGATGTGAAACTTCTTATTTTTCCTGTCATTCTTTACTGATGAAACGACCTAGTTTTCAACTTTTTCTAGCAGGATTCTAGCAGAATTCTACAGAGCTGAATATTCTTACAGCATTCTAGCAGAAATCTGGAGTTTTTTTAAAGGTCCAATAAACCAAATTTCCAGTTTTTGCTTTTTGGTTGTTTTTGAAACAGCCTTGAATCAGGGGATTAAAAAAACACTCAAAAAGCAAAAACTGAAATTTGGTTTATTGGACCTTTTCAAAAAATAAAACCTCAAGTAATGTTCCACCGTTCTAGCAGGATTCTGGCAGAACCAGCTCTGCTAGAATATTTCGTGACTGGGTAACGTTTCATTGAAAAAAAAAGTAGTTAAGCATTTCCATTCGAGCAGTTTTTTCTTTTTTCTGCAATGTATTCCTTATGGGAGAACTGTCATTTCTACCACTTGAATCCGGTGCTCCATTGAAAAAAATCTTTGTCTTTTTCAGAGCTCGTGCTAAGGGTTACCAGGTCAAAATTTGAAAAATCTGGGCAAAATATCGATTAAAAATCTGTAAAAATCTGGCAGACGAAATTTAATCAATTTTTAATTATTAAGGAAAGGGAGTATTTCAATTAATTGAATAGTTTGTAGAATTCATACAATTTAATTGATTTCATGGCCTCAAACATTTTGATTTTTTTTTTCATAAAAACACATTTTAATTATTTTTATTTTCAATTAAATTCGTTTAGTTTTATCAAAAAGTTAAGAAAACTCCATTTTAAAATTCATACTTTATTATCTGAATTTTGAAGCATAAAGTTTGAAAAATTCTGTATACTGTAGGGTTGCCAAATAATGGTCGTGAGAAAAGAGTACACATTTTCTAAATGTTAAAATAACTTTAAGTGGTGTCCATTGAATTAATAGCCAAAATTTGTTAACATATTTGAAAAAGCATAAATCCATTGGAATATATTGTTTCCAGTTTTCATAGCTATTAAACAAAAACTGCGAGTTTTTTCAGATATTAACAATAATTCTTAAGAGCAATTCTAGCTCAAATCAGGAATTTTTCTGGTACTTTTATACCCGACCCTCTCCGATTTCAATAAACTTTGTAGACATGTTATCTTAGGCCTATATAAGCCATTTATGTGTATATGTAGCCAATTGTACTCAAAATGACATTTGAGAAGGGGGTATGTTGTCCAATTTCCTACAAGTTTGTCTTTGACCACTTTTTGGTTCGGTACGACGCTTTCGAGATACAGTCATTTATAAATTACAGAATACAAAAAATATCTAAATAACATACGCCCTTCTCAAATGACATTTTCGAGTACAATTAGCTCCATATACACAAAAATGGCTTATATAGGCCTTGGATAACATGTCTACAAAGTTTCATTGAAATCGGAGAGGGTCGGGTACAAAAGTACCAGAAAAATTCCTGATTTGAGCTGGAATTGCTCTTTAAGCAGGTTTCTGACTTTAAAAAATAAATAAATATCTATGAGAAAATCACTGTTCAGATATCTTGAACAATCTTAGGAGCGTTCTTTTATTACGTAACCCAGTTGGGGCAGGGTTACCAAGTCAAAATTAGAAAAATCTGGCAAAGTATCGTCCAAAAATCTGGAAAAATCTGGCAGACGAAAATCTAACCATGCTCAATGGTGAAGGGGATGAAGGATATGAATTTATTAAAAAAAATTGTAGAATTCAGGTGGTTTAATTGATTTTATGACCTCTAATATGTTTCATTAACATTCCCTCTAAGAAAAACTCATTTTTTTTTCAATCAAATTCGTTTATTTAAATCTAAAAGTTGTTCAAAATGGGCTTGAAGTGAAAAATCTGGCAAAAACTGACAAAATCTGGTACTGAGAAGGATGAATCTTTATTCTGGCTAACACTTGAAAAATCTGGCAACCTAGCAACGGTATGGAAATTTTATTACGAGGGGGGAGGGGGTCGAAAAATCCAAATTCTTGCGTTACGTAATAAAAGAAAGGGAGTGTAAACATAATTAGAGCAGAAAAAATATTTAAAAATTAACTTTACACTCATTTAATTTATTTTAGTTTTCTTAATTAAATTTATGAAAATTTACACAAATAATTACATATAGACATTACATATTCCTTAAATCAAATTAAAAAAACATCACTCAAGTAATTTCAGGGATCCTGAATTTTATTCATGATACTTAGACTCACAACACAATTTTTTTTCTTAACTGGTTCTGAAGTTTATCAAAACAATGGAGCACCCGTAGTCGAGCAGTTTTTGACAATTCGCTCCATAAGAAATGCATTGTAGAAAAAAGCAAAAACTGCTCGACTGCGGGTGCTCCATTAACGATTCCAGGAATGGAGCACTTCCATTCGAGTAGTTTTTGCTTTTTTCTACAATGTATATCTTATGGAGCGAACTGTCAAAAACTGCTGGACTGCGGGTGCTCCATTAATGATTCAAAATCAAATTATTCGCTCCACAGCATTGCCTTGGCGTTCTCGATTGCGAGATTCCTACTCGAAACTAGGTGCCCGAAGGCTTGATTGTTGAGGCAATTGCAAACCTCTTTTTACACCTAAGCTTCCATCCACCCCGGGATTCGAACTGACGACCTTTGGATTGTTAGTCCAACTGCCTACCAGCGACTCCTCCGAGGCAGGACCTAGGGAGACGACTTCTACACCAAGAATGAACTAACGACCTAACCCTCTAGGTTAGACCGGGGCCAACATTTACTTCCCCATCCGACGGAAGGCGTGGTCAGACAAATCTCGTCTCGAAAAATGCCACCGGGACCGTCTGGGATCGAACCCAAGCCGACTGGGTGAGAGGCAACCACGCTTACCCCTACACCACGGGCCACGGCCAAAATTAATAATTAACTTTTGTGCAAATTTTGCAAAAAGATATTTGTTTTATAAAAAGTGGTCAAACTTTTTGATCAATAGTAATTTTATTATGTTATACATATTTTTGTTTTATAACTTTTCAATAAGATTTTGCAACTATTTGTAACAAAGAAATTAGGACTATGCTTACCATCGATTTGGTTCAAGTTATCCTGCACATCAGCCAAATAATCATAGTGTGGATAGATGGATAATGAGTTTCGATCCGTTTTCCTGAAATTATCAAAATAAACGAAGCGACTCAATTAATGAATGTTTACCAACATCGGGGAGGAAATGCGCACACTTACAATTTAGCCAAACCAGGCCACCTGTTGCTGTACTTGTCAATCAGCGACATCAACGCTTCGTAAACATCCTCGTTCTACTCGTCGTCGTGAAAATTCCGAAGTGGACCCGAAGTTGATTTCCCGAGGAAGAGGGAAAATCCCAAAAAGAAGAAGAAGAAGAAGGGAAAGGTCAGCGCTCATCGATTGGGAGGGAAAAAGATGGCGGCCATGGACGGAGTGTGTGCGTGTGAAAAAAAGCTCCGGCAAACCTACCGAGGGCGCCGTCAGCAGCTGGATGGCCGCGTTCAGCTGGGACAACGTGAGGGCATCGTCCGGGATTTCGCTCAGCTCCTCGTCCAGGTTCCAGCTGTGTGCGTCCGCGATTGAGGGCTGCCGCTGGAAGGACCCCGTCGGCGGAGCGTGTCTCGTAAAGGGGCAGGTCATGGCGGAGAAATGTTGCTGCTGGTGCTGGTGGGTGAAAAATTTCGGATGGGATTAGGTCACCAACTAGCACTTGTGGGAGTTCCACTTGAGTTTGGGGTTTTCAGAAAGAAATATTCACTTCAGAGTTGGTTGAAACTGTAAGACACAATATTTTTAACACTTGCACCTAATTCACCTTATCAGTTTGATCTGCACCCGAAGCAGTGCAGTCGCGAGAGATGTTCTTTTTACTGCAAAACTTATTCTACTGGGATATACTGCCCACCAGGACGAGAATGGGACAGAAAACGGCGAAGTAACAGGGTATTGATTCACATAATAGGAATAAAGCTTTTTAACAAAACATGATTATTCGGAGATTTGCAGGTTGCAGATTCATTTTCCCTTAAAATATCACTCTGAAGTACGGTGTCAAGAAAAATTTAAAATTTTGGAAAATCCTAACAAATACCCCCTGCTTTGATTCTTTGGGCAATAATAAGTAACTGTGCCAATTTTGAGCCAAATCGGTTTGTGTTTAGGGTAGCTTTTGATGGTTAAAGTTCATATGGGAAAATTCGCAAAAATGTGGGACTTTTCAGAAAAGAAATAACGTCATGATTCGAATTCCCGGACGCTTCGAAACCCGGACACCTCATCTTGTTTTATCAAATATTTGGATATAAGTTCGCATTATGAATGTCAAAACTGTGTTATTTGATGAATTCTAACATCAACTTTCATTTAAAGTTTGTTTGAACGCTGTAGTTAATGCCAAAACAATTAAATAAAATAAAATTAAAAGTTTACCAAAAATGCGAAACATTTCAACGGAAATATTTCATAGGCGTCCGAAGCACCGGGAAGGCAAAGCAGAAATTTATGGTTTTGAATTCCTTAAATTCTAGCAAATTTTTGCATAAAATATCGATTTTTTCATGTTAACAGCTTATTTGAGACCTAAAGAATGCCATTCACTAACATTTCAGTCAAAATTTGTGCGATTCATAAGCAAAATCAAGTGTCCGGAATTCGAATCAGCTTTTATCAGTGTCCGGGATTCGAAGCACAACAAAGCAGTTTTATTTTCAAATTCTGATGAAACATTGTTAGAAAAGACATAGTTTGCATGCATTCTCTTAAAACTGACTGTTTATACTATATCCTGACGATATTTCTACATTTCGAACTTATTACATGATTTATTGCCGGCTACAACAAAAATGATATGCTACTAAGTGTCCGGAAAAAAATCATCTTTCTGGATTTTATTACTAAAATTTTTATCCAATATATATTTTTTTAACAATTCTAATTTACGAAAAAAATACTTTTTTTCCTGGAGTTTAGAATGGTGCAAAATCTTTTACCGGAAAAATATAAAATATTCTCTTATAAAGTTTCAAAAACCATAATTTGGAGATTATCAAGATGTTAAATAATGAATTCTAAAATCTAGCTCATCGTTTTCCAGTTGTAGGTATTTTTTTGGTGAAATTTTACTAAAATATTTTGACTTTTGAATTCAAAACAGAGATTTCCACGTGGTTTGTGGATGGTCCCTAGGTTAATGTTTAATTTTTTTATTTTTTTTTTAGTTGGCCATTGCCAACTAAATTTCAGGTTTTTGTCCTCTTACCCCCTTAATTTTTTTTTAAATCGGACAAATAAGATAATTATTGACTAAAATTGAATTTATTATTGAAAAAAAATATTTAATCAATTGTAAACTATTAGGAAACATTGCATGAAGCTTATTTATGCATTTTTGATCATATAAAGGCATTCTAACCTTTTTGCAAATTTTGAATGTTGGAACCACAGAAGTACAGAAAAAAATATTTTGAATTTTAATTCAAATATTTAAATTTTTAGATACAAGCATTGATGTAACGCTGTATGAAGGATTTTGTGATACTATTTTATGATAAGTAGATTTCAGTTGCATTCGTATTTCAAATAAAATATTCCTTTCACTAATTTAGTTTTTTTAAGTAAGAATTGTCTTCGAAAAAGGCATTGAGATGCAGTCCAGACTTGATTTGTTTCAATTATCTGAACTTTTATTTAACTTCTGAAGAGCATCGGATGATTACTTTCTCTGTACCTTTGATTTATTAATTATTAATTTCAATGCAAAAAGGCATGGAAAATGCATTTTAAAGCAGTAAAGTCAGTTTGCAATCATTATATTTAAAGCAAATATATTTTTTTGAGAAAAAAAAACTTTTTGCGGTACTTCACAATGAAAATTCACAAAAACCCATAACATTTTTAAATCAACTCAACCCAGTTCATGAAAATTTTTGCCCCTTGATTTTTCGGACCGTTTTTAAAAGGGAGGGGGAGACAAAAATTCGGAAAAAAATAACAACAGCCTTATTTGAAGTGGAATTTTACGATGTCTTTCGACAATTGGGTCCTAAAATGAAGCTTAGATTGCTAATATTATTGTTTACAGCGATAAAAATTATTTTTTCTGAGTACAATGACCCTTTGTACGAATACAAAGAGTTTAAAATGGATTTTCAAATCAATTTTGAAAAATTAGCCTCGTGGTCCTTCTTGACAGAAAAGCTCCTACTTGACAGCTCGTTCCAAGGAGATCCATCGAAAAAATGTTGTCCGGTCAAAAAAAAATTTTTGCATTAAAATGAAAAAAAGTGATCAGAAATGGTTTTAAATCGTGTTTTTACCGTTGTACATAAAAATTTACATAGGGCTTTAGTACCCATTTGAGTCTGGACTATTTATAATCAAAATTCAATACTCTTCTGTAAGGGAAATTAAGAGAAAAAATATTAGGTTTGTTCCGGGTCCGAACAAAACCCGAGTCTGCGCGGTTCTCGTATTTACTTGTGCTCTCCTATCGGAATGTTTACATTTGTTCGTTTATTTGTGTGTACATTTTGTTCAAAATATCTTGAGTTGGCAATTGGTACAAATAATCTAACTATTTCACAGTTAAAATTAATTTAGTGTTTTATTATGTGATACTATTTAAGCTGAAAATTACAAGTCATAAAAAAATTCATTTGTAAAATAGTTCATTATCCTACCCCCCCAATGTTTGGGACTAACGACCTTGTGTCACCACCGCTCCTCCTTCTCACCCCTCGACAAAACAGCTTTATTTACAATGTTTTTCCAGCTCTAAGTTGGCCTACATTTGGCCAATTTGGCTGATGGTGCTGCTGCGCACGAATATGCAACCCACAAATACAGCCGCAAAAAAAGTTCATTCATCCACCCACACAAGAACCGTCTCATTCAAGTCCTGCTCGATGTCGGGACGATACACGGGACCTACGACACAGGACAAAAGTTGCTCGGACGTCGTCGTTTCGTCAACAGCGTTTTGTTTGGTTCTACTTGAAGTCGATACAATCTAATCAAAGTCCATAAATTCCTTCAAAGTGATCTAAAACTAAGAATTTCCTTCTCAAATCAGTCCACACCAACGAACTTCAGCAAAACCTTGCATAATGACGATTTAGGAAGCCCAAATTAGGTGCAAATTGGATCGATTTGTGGACGGCAAAAGGTGTTTTCTCTCTGCTCGCTTTGTTGGATACCTTAAGGTTGAGGAAGATAGTGTACGGTGACGGGAGTGAACATTTGAGTGCAATTTGTATGGAATTGTTGTCGGAAAGGGTGGCGGCGCAATGGAGACGCACGGTGAGTTGTCAAAGGGTGTCACGTGAATTGATGGCGCGGGGGGAGTGCAATTTCCCGTTGATGGTTTTTGTGGTTTGGGCAATAAACGACGCTGTCAGCAGAGTTCGACAGGTGTAATTTGAATTTGATGGTACCATTAAGTGGGGAAAACTATAGTTTTAGGAATGCTTAGCATTAAACTTTTTGAAACAAGATTTCCAGTTGAGGAGATCTGAAGATCATTTTAAGAACCGACCCGGGCAGACGGTAATAACAAAATTAATAATATTTCAATAACAAATCCTGTTAAAATAACAAACAGTGTTATTATTTTATCCTGCAGTTCAATTTCAAGAAGAAAAATAATAACAGTTTCTGATAAAATAACAAGATTTGGTATTGAAGTGATATTAAATTGAAAATGTGTAATAACACGCTAATAAGAGGGATTGTTATACATTTCAAAAACTCTCCTAATAACAAAATTTGTTATTCGTTCGGTATACTGACTTAGTTTTTAAGTGTCCATAACACAATCTGTTATTATTTTTTCTTTTGTTAAATATGTTTAGATCTTTGGGATAATTTTGTCTAATTTCGTCGGGGTCATTATTTTGGCCATGAAATGGGGTCCTTAAGCTAAAATTATTCTAAAAAGTTGAAATTTTGGAAGTTGATTTTTTAATGATTTGATATACCCCCTAAGGGTATATTGCTAAAATTGGCTAGAACTATGGGATAATTTTGATCCATTTCGTCGGGATCATTATTTTGGCCATGAAATGGGGTCCTTAAGCTGAAATTATTCTGAAAAGTTGAAAATTTGAAAGTTGATTTTTTTAATTATTTGATATAACCCCTAAATGACTTTGTTTAAAATGGTTAGAACTATGGGATAATTTTGACCAATTTTGTCGGGGTCATTATTTTGGCCATGAAATGGGGTCCTTAAGCTAAAATTATTCTAAAAAGTTGAAATTTTGGAAGTTGATTTTTTAAATTATTTGATATACCCCCTAAATGGCTTTGTTTAAAATGGTTAGAACTATGGGATAATTTTGACCAATTTCGTCAGGGTCATTATTTTGGCCATGAAATGGGGTCCTTAAGCTAAAATTATTCCGAAAAGTTGAAATTTTGGAAGTTGATTTTTTTTAAAGATTTGATATACCCCCTAAGGGACTTTGCTAAAATTGGCTAGAACTATGGGATAATTTTGATCAATTTCGTCGGGATCATTATTTTGACCATGAAATGGGGTCCTTAAGCTGAAATTATTCTGAAAAGTTGAAAATTTGAAAGTTGATTTTTTAAATTATTTGATATAACCCCTAAATGACTTTGAATTTTATAATGGTTAGAACTATGGGATTATTTTGACCAATTTCGTCGGGGTCATTATTTTGGTCATGAAATGGGGTCTTTAAGCTAAAATTTTTCTAAAAAGTTGAAATTTAGAAAGTTGATGTTTTTAATTATTTGATATACCCCCTAAAGGACTTTGTTTAAAATGGTTAGAACTATGAAATAGTTTTGACTAATTTCATCGGGGTCATTTATTTCACCATGAAATGGTGTTCAAGCTAAAATTAATCCGATAAAATTAACTTTTGAGAGTTAATTTTTTTTAAATATTGTTATATTCCCTAACGGAATTGATTTATTTATTGAAAAATTTTGAAATGTGAATTACAAAAACTGTTATTATTTTCACAGAGCGAGAAAGTCGGAGCTGACATTGAAGTTCGAGCTAAAGTGGGACCTCGGAGACGGCATCGGATTCAGCAAATTTTTAGCAACTTTTACCTGGAGTCGGAATCTGTGAAGTCGGGTATTTTTGGAGAGCTGAAGTCACGTCATATCCTGCATCCAGAGTCGGAGTTGTCTTCAAAGTATGGTTTCAAAGTTGCTTGGAGGTACCCGACTCTGCAGCCCTGACTAGTACAGAGGAGTTATGGCAACTGCAGGTTTATTTGGAAATTACATATAAACCAAAACAATAACTTTTTTTGTTATGAAGACATACCAGTTCAATAACATTTTTTGTTATTATGCTGCTCCACCTCTCCGCACAAAATAACAAATCTTGTTATTCCTTCATGATTTCTTCTGTGTTATTGGTTTGTTATTGCAATAACAACATAATAACAGTTTAAGTTATTCTGCGAACAAATCTTTGTTATTGATTTTTGTTATTTTAACAACTTATCCGATCATCAAAACAAAATATTTCGATCTTCTCACAATATCAAAAACTGACTATCCCAATTTATTTCCGTCTGCTCGGGGAGGCCATTGACATTGTTTTTCAAAGTTTTTGTCCCTGGTAGAGGTCGAGGTGCACAAAAAAAACTAAATTTCAAGCTATGCAGAAAGCAAAAAAAATCAAGCACTTACCAAGGAATCTGTTGTTTACTGAACATTTATTCAATTATTAATATAAAAGTAAAGGATCTACAGAGATTAAATTGAACAAAAACAAAACCAAAACCAAAACCAAAACCAAAACCAAAACCAAAACCAAAACCAAAACCAAAACCAAAACCAAAACCAAAACCAAAACCAAAACCAAAACCAAAACCAAAACCAAAACCAAAACCAAAACCAAAACCAAACCAAAACCAAACCAAAACCAAAACCAAACCAAAACCAAAACCAAAACCAAAACCAAACCAAACCAAACCAAACCAAAACCAAAACCAAACCAAAACCAAAACCAAAACCAAAACCAAACCAAACCAAACCAAACCAAAACCAAACCAAACCAAACCAAACCAAACCAAAACCAAACCAAAACCAAAACCAAACCAAACCAAAACCAAAACCAAAACCAAAACCAAACCAAAACCAAAACCAAAACCAAAACCAAACCAAAACCAAAACCAAAACCAAAACCAAAACCAAACCAAAACCAAAACCAAAACCAAACCAAACCAAACCAAAACCAAACCAAAACCAAAACCAAAACCAAAACCAAAACCAAAACCAAAACCAAACCAAACCAAAACCAAAACCAAAACCAAACCAAACCAAACCAAAACCAAAACCAAAACCAAACCAAAACCAAAACCAAACCAAACCAAAACCAAACCAAAACCAAAACCAAACCAAAACCAAACCAAACCAAAACCAAAACCAAACCAAAACCAAAACCAAAACCAAAACCAAACCAAACCAAAACCAAAACCAAAACCAAAACCAAAACCAAAACCAAACCAAAACCAAAACCAAACCAAAACCAAAACCAAACCAAAACCAAAACCAAAACCAAAACCAAAACCAAAACCAAAACCAAACCAAACCAAAACCAAAACCAAAACCAAAACCAAAACCAAAACCAAAACCAAAACCAAAACCAAAACCAAAACCAAAACCAAAACCAAAACCAAAACCAAAACCAAAACCAAAACCAAAACCAAAACCAAAACCAAAACCAAAACCAAAACCAAAACCAAAACCAAAACCATCAAAAATTCAATGTAATTTATTTCAATTATTTAATTTTACAAACTTTTTGTCTCTGAAACCCACGCTGACATCTGCGATTACCGATTCAGCAGGAGTACACGGCGATGATAAGCAAAGCGCCAAGCCAAGCTCTCAGCTATTCGGCCAGCATTATTTCCCATTCTCATCAATTCTCAGTTTGTTAGTAGTAGCTCGCTTCTCACGAACGACGACATCGCGGTCGCGGTTTCCCTTCTCTTGTTACAGTTTCATTTTACACGTTGCACTGTTTGGTTCGCGTTCTCCAAGCCGGATGAGTTTGCTGTTTCTTCGTCTCTTCTCTCATACATCGAAAACAGCTTAGCTTGTACGGCTTTTTAGTGTTAAGAACAAAGCGTTTTTAAATGTTTTATGTGTAGAACCGGTTCAGAATGAAGATGCTGCTTTGTGTGTTGTTATCAATTAATGTTATTGTCCCATTACGTTTGAAACTGCTTGTAGTTGTGTGAATTACAGCACGCAATTCCAAACAGTTAATTTATCGCATCAGCTTCATCATACAGCCGCCGCTGCTGAGTTTGTTCTTCCAATTCTCGCAAACTTTTTTTTCTTCAAAATAAATTATTCGGTATAGGCAAATACGCGTTTCTCGTGTGGTCTAAAAATACTTTGCACAAATTGATCACCTCGTGGGACGGGTATCAAACGTTCTCTCTTTCTCTTCAAAATCGACAGAAATTGTGTCAGTTTCAAAACGGTTGAATTGGTAATCGGTTACCTTCGTAGCTCAAGCTCCACCAACTAATCTATGGTAGAAGTCCAGCTGAACCGGCAGCAGTGATAATGGCGCGCGCTGATATAGGAACAATCGTAAGTGAAGGTTTTTTTTTCGAATTCGGGGTTGAGCTTAAGAAATTGGGATTATTTGGTTTGATAAACGGAGAGCGAAAATTGTAAAAGGAATAAACATGTGCTGATAATGAGCTGAGAGTGGCAAAGGTCGGTCGCTCGGTTGTTATCTCGACACTTTTAACTTGAACCGATGATTTGTGATAACAGATTTAAAATTATCTCAAATTGGAGACATTCGTTTTACAATAGGCGTCATCAATAAAGTTCGTCTTGCTAAAATCGGCCAAAATTATGTTTTTAGGACCTACTAAAAAACTCTAGACATCATTGTACATTTTTTTATCACAAAAAATGTCTTTAACTTTCGCATTTATGTCATTTCAAGGAGGAGAGACTTGATTCACTTTTTGTATATTTTGTATAGTTTTCTCAAATTACTACAAAACTTTGGTTTGATATCCTTTCAAAATTTGGAAGAAATCATGAGCATAAGGTTTCTTATGAACATCTAAACTTCCAAGCTCGAGAAAAACGGGGAATTTCCATACAAATTCTCCTTTCTCTCGAGCTTGGGAGTTTATGTGTTAATCTCTTATCTATATTTATCAGAAAAAATATTATAAATCTAAATTTATTAAGACAGCACTACAACTATTGGCAAAAGCTGATAAATTTAGTTTACAATACAATTGTAAAATTGTTCAAACTTCACTGAGGCTTTGGGCATTTTTTTTATTTTCAAATTGTAAAAGAACTAGATTTCTAATCAACTGAAAGCAGTCCAAAACACACATTGCTGCGTTGATAAAAATTTTAAGCATGTTTTGGATTATTTAAAAATATTTTGATTTTTTTTTAGAATTTCGATGGAAAGTGCCACTTATATGTTTTCACAAAGCATATTTTTTCCATTGAAACGTTGAGTTTTTTAAGCTAAATTTATACAGTACTGGTGGTTTAAATAGAAATTTACCAAACAGCCAATTCATAATATGTAATAGTTTTGTTTTTTTTTTTTAATTTTGGATTGCTTTCTACACAAAAAAAAAACATTGAAAAAGATTTTAGAAGGTTTTAGAAGCTTTTTTAGGAAAATAAGAGATAATTCGAACATTCTTTCAAAAATCAACATTCTAATAATCAAGCGGATTCCTAAATCAGGTGTGACTGACAAGTCTGAATTTAACTACCAGGATTACTAAAAATATGTCATCGATCACTTTTAAATTTTTCAGAGTTTCTGTGGATTACCAGAAATAACATGAAGTTACACATTTTTTTTTATTCTTTCAGTAATGATCCTAATGTCAATTCTCTGAAAAGCGATTCATTATATTGTCAAAACTTAATAATATTTTTATTTTTGAAAACATTTACATCTATATAAGAGCAATTCTCTACGAAATCGTCCGATTTCGACCATTTTTATTTTTTAATTTGGCTCAAACTTTGCGGGGGCCTTCCCTATGACTATCTTATCACCGATAACGGACGATAACTCTTTTTTAAATATTTCTTAAATTGGCTTAATTCCTCAATATGAGGTTAAACTTTCGGTGAATTTGCTTAGAACATTTTTTTGTTGATAATATGGTAAGCTTCAAAGCATATATACAAAAAATAAAATCACAAAATGCCGTAGTTTTTAAAGTACTCAAATTTTCATATTTGCAATACGGGTATCAAATGAAGTGAAATTTTACATGCATTTCCACTGTTTTAGAGTTTTTTGAATGAAATACTAAAATTTTCACAAAATATCGTATTATCTCGAAAATACTTAAATTTCTTGAATTCGCAATGTGGGTGTGAAAAAAATCGAAATTTTGCATGCTTTTTTACTGTTTCAGAGTTATTTTTGAGTATTCATTTAAAAAAACTTGAAAACAGTGAAAATGCAGGTAACATTTCGCTTCGTTTGGTACCCATATCGAAAATTATGAAAATTTGAGTACTTTAAAAAAATACGATATTTTGTGAAAATATTAGAATTTCAATCAAAAAACTCTAGAACAGTGAAAATGCATGCAAAATTTCGAATCATATGATATCCATATTGCGAATTGTACAAATTTGAATATTTTTGAGAAAATACGGTATTTTGTGAAAATTTTAGTATTTCGTTTAAAAAACTCTAAAGCGGTGAAAATGTATGCAAAATTTTGAATCGTTTAGTACTCATATTGTGAATTATAGAAATTGGAGTATTTTTGAGAAAATACGGTATTTTGTGAAAAGTTAAAAAAAATCGAATTGTTTGCAGCTTTCCATACAAAAATGGAACGTAAATATTTGAAAATCTGTAACTACTGAAGGGATATTCTGATCAATTTGGTGTCTTCGGCAAAGTTGTAGGTATTGATGAGGACTGTTCAGAAAAAATGGTACAGGGAAACAAAATCTTGCCGATTTTTAATATTACAAGACTCAATTTGCAGAAGCTGGTATTTTTTTATTTTCAAGATTTGAGCTAAAGAGAAAATATAGTCAAAAATATTGCCACCAAGCTGTGATTTTTTTTTTTGAAAAACAGTGATTTAAAAAATGAAATTTCATTTTTTGGTCCGAAACTGAAATCTAGCGTGACAAAATTGATAGCGGCCAAGATTTAGAGCTTTGGTGTCTTCGGGACAAATGAATTTTAGCTGAAATATTCCAGGAATCAATTTTACTAGATTCCTGAAATATTTCTGTTAAAACTTGTTTCTTCTTTTACAACCACTAGATCATTTTGTACATTTTTGGGCTCTTCTAGACAATTGTAGAGCTTGTCAAAATGAACATTTTCATTCTTGAATTTTGGTCAGTTCTATAACAAGTTATGGACAAAAAAGTTTCAAATTGAGAATAAATGATTTAAACAAAAAAGACCTCCGAAGTAGTTTTGCAGATGTACTTAAAATGTGTTCTTTCAGATGCTTTCAAATGCAAGGTCGAACTCCACCACCTTTTCATGTTAATCACATTTCAAAATGGCGTCTTTTTCGTCGTGTTTTGGCTATAACTTTCCGATAAGGTCCGATTTTCGTTTTTATGGAAGATAATTGTGTGTTATGATAAGCTCTAAATGTATAGAAGACCAACCAACTCGCTACGACTAAATCTCAAAAATGGGTCTAAAAACTTCCCGTTTGAAGATAGAGTTTGTTCGCTTGAGCAACGTTGCTAAGAATAGTGTTCCCTACAACTTTTCTGAAGACACCAAAGCCGAGATAGCGTCATCCCGCCAAAATAAAAATTCTGAACCAACCTAAAATTTGGATCACCCTAATGTCCTCCATACCAAAAGATTGACCCTGATAATTTGACACTTTGGTCATAGGGAAGGCCCCCATAAAGTTTGATAAAAAAATACAAATAAAATCCATTTCCGGTTTTGGTCATTACCTTCATTAATTATATCCTTCTTTTCCCCAGGCCAAGTACGCCATCCCCCGGATGCTCATGTTCTTCGTGACGGTAGCGCTCTACTTCTCACTAATCGGTAAAACCGAACGCAGCACGGTCACCTCCACCATCCTGAAATGCCTACCGATCGTGACGCTGTGGATGTTCGTCCTGATGAGCGACTTCGAGCTGAAACGATCCCACCGCTACAAGCTGCTCATTTTGGCCGGGCTGGTCGCTTCCTGCGCTGGAGATTTGCTGCTCAACTATGACCTGTTCGAGGCCGGAATGGGCGCCTTCGGGGTGGCCCAGATCTTCTACGTGTCGGCGTTCGGATTCCGGCCGCTGCGACCCTGGGTGGGACTTCCGCTGTACGGCTTCGCCATCGCTGCCGTGGCCATCATGTTCCACAATCTGCCGACGCTGATCAAAATATGTCTTCCGATTTACGGTGCCCTGTTGGTCACCATGTGCTGGCGATCGCTGGCCAGAATTGATTGTTATAAGGTATTTTGAGTTGATCCGTTTGACAGTTGCTTACCTTCAGCATTGAACTTTTTGGGTGCCAATGTAAACAATGCTGGAGGTAAGCAACTGTCAAACACAGGGGTGGGATGAACACTTAAAACTAAACACTTTCAATCTTTCCAGAACATCCTGCGCGTGGCTTGCGGCCTCGGCAGCGTCCTGTTCGTCATCTCCGACAGTATTATCGCGATCGACAAGTTCTACACGCCGGTGGCCAACGCCCAAACGGCCATCATGGTCACGTACTACGTGGCCCAGTTCGGGATCGCGCTCAGTGTGATCGAGCAGTCCGTCACTGCCAGTGGCGGTGCCGCGACCACCAAAACTGCCAACTCCTCCAAGCAACGCCAAAACGGTACGAAACAAAAGAAGAGTGCCTAAGAAGGGGGCACCTGGCGATCATTGGATTGGTTCATTGTTCCTTGCCTCTATTGGGTCACAAAGCCACACGAGCATTACACAAATACAGACGCGCATCTTGCAACAGAAACATCAATCCATCTGTGTGCGTGTGATCGTTCCGCGATCGACAGTGAAGACAGCATGTTGCATCCACCAATACATCTTTAGTGGGACATTGAACATTACCTTTAGCAACTAGAGAACTCTTCGAAATTTATTATTTTATTTTTTGTTTCTTATTAGACGAAGACGAAGTAGACAAACATGATATTGAGCAGGTGTGATTTGCGAAACAGTAAAAAAAAAAAACAAAAAACCTTATTAGACTGTGATTCTATATCTTCCCTCGAAACCTTGAGGATCATTCACCCGATGTGGAAACAAACAACAATTGGCAAAGTGCAACGCAGCAAAAATCACCAACAACAAAATCTTGAAACGGTTTGAACTTTTTAGAAAACAGATTGGTAGCACACAACGATTTCAGCGTCACCTAATGTAGAGCAGAATGAATAAAACCTACCTTTTACCCGATCCTCTTAACTAATCAACTAAAACTTATTACAATGTAGAACTTGAGACTGTGTAGAACTGTTGTTTAGTGGTTTAGAACTATTTTACTCTTGAAAAATACAATTTAATTGTTCATGAATAGTGCGGATTGTTTTAAGTGAATAATGATGACAACTCCAACGAACAATTATTTCAAGACCACTGAAGGAGCCATTACACTACCGCAAACAAACAAACAAATTCGCACTTTTTCGTGTTTGACAGTTTCTCCAAACTCGCAAAAAAGGCAAACTGTATGCAGGCTGACGTTTGTTCAAACTGATCCAGGTAAACAAGCAAAGCAGGCAAACTGTCAAAAATGCGAGTTTATTTGTTTGTTTGCGGTAGTGTAATAGCTCCTTGAATCTCTGCCGATTTGGATCAAAAAAATGTTTAGTATTTTAGTATTTAATAATTTAAATATTTAAGTATACAAAAATATGTTTGCAATTTCATATTTTTAAGAATTTAACGATTTTTTCGAATTTTACGAATTTTACAAATTATACGAATTTTACAAACTTAACGAATTTTATTAATTTTAGGAATATTATGATTTATTTCAAATTTTAAAAATTTTACGAATTCTACAAATTTAACAATTTTTCAAATTTTACAAATTTTACAAATTTTACAAATTTTACAATTTTCTAAATTTTACAAATTTTACAAATTTTACAAATTTTACAAATTTTACAAATTTTACAAATTTTACAAATTTTACAAATTTTACAAATTTTACAAATTTTACAAATTTTACAAATTTTACAAATTTTACAAATTTTACAAATTTTACAAATTTTACAAATTTTACAAATTTTACAAATTTTACAAATTTTACAAATTTTACAAATTTTACAAATTTTACAAATTTTACAAATTTTACAAATTTTATAAATTTTATAAATTTTTCAAATTTTATAAATTTTATAAATTGCATAAAATTTATAAATTTTATAAATTTTATAAATTTTATAAATTTTATAAATTTTATAAATTTTATAAATTTTATAAATTTTATAAATTTTATAAATTTTACAAATTTTACAAATTTTACAAATTTTACAAATTTTACAAATTTTACAAATTTTACAAATTTTACAAATTTAAAAAAAAAAATTCAAAATTTCAGAAATTTATATTTTTTTTAAACTTTTAAAAATTTTACAAATTTTACAAATTTTACAAATTTTACAAATTTTACAAATTTTACAAATTTTACAAATTTTACAAATTTTACAAATTTTACAAATTTTACAAATTTTACAAATTTTACAAATTTTACAAATTTTACAAATTTTACAAATTTTACAAATTTTACAAATTTTACAAATTTTACAAATTTTACAAATTTTACAAATTTTACAAATTTTACAAATTTTACAAATTTTACAAATTTTACAAATTTTACAAATTTCACAAATTTTACAAAGGAGAATGGGCGAATTTGGTCCAAGGATGTACACGAACGGGACCAACTTTTTTCGAAAGATCTCGCCGAGACATGAAAAAAAGTCTTCCGGACCAACTCTCTAAACCCCGGGGTTCAAAAGTTACATGTTGTTGAAGTTTGAGTATTTTGGGTAAAAATATACAAAAAATCGGATTTTTGCTAATTCTAAAATCATTTATGAAATCTCTGTTTCATTATGGATTTCGATTTTCTTGACTTCATTCGACGCGTATCAGCAAAAACTATGAGTTCTGATATATCTTAGCATGATTGAAACATGATTTCACTTGTTTGTATCCGTTTGAACCGTTTGTGCAAGAGGCATCCCATAGAAACAAGTCGAAACTTCAAGGTTTTGAAACCGGATCCGACACAAACTGCTTCAGTGAGTATGAAAGGCTTCAGTGCAATGTTGTAACAACTTATTGGGATGGTCTGAGTCATCCGAGAACTCCTTGGAGTTAAGACCGGTGAGTCTACCGCCGTAACAAGCAAGATGTCGGCGGTTTTTGACCACTGATCATACCCGCATGGCTTCAGTGAGTATGGTAGACTACTATGCTGATGTGTTGGAGTGTCCTGGGTTCTCCTAGGACTCCCTGGAGTTAAGATCTGTGGGTATACTACCGTAACGAGCAAAATGTCGACCGGTTTTGACAACGGAACATACCCGCATAGCTTCAGTGAGTGTGGTAGACTGCTTTGCTAATATGTTAGGATGTCCTGGGTCATCCAAGGACTCCCTGGAGTTATGATCTGTGGAGCTATAGCCGTAACAAGCAAGGGTCGACGGTTTTGACCCCGGAACATACCCGCATAGCTTCAGTCAGTATGGTAGACTGCTTTGTTAATGTGTTGGGATGTCTTTGGTCATCCTAGGACTCCCTGGAGTTATTATCTGTAGGTCTACGGCTGTTACAAGGACTCCCTGGAATGGTCCAGAACATCCCAACATAACAGCAATACAGTCTGCCATACTCACTGAATCTTTGCGGTTATGATGCGCGGTTATAAATCGTCGACCTTTTTCTTGTTCAGTGACCCAAATATCTTAACTCCAGGGAGTCCTAGGATGACCAAAGACATCTTAACACTTTAAGAAAGCATTCTACCATACTGACTGAAGCTATGCGGGTATGTTCCGGGGTCAAAAACCGTCGACCTCTTGCTTGTTACGGCTATAGCTCCACAGATCATAACTCCAGGGAGTCCTTGGATGACCCAGGACATCCTAACATATTAGCAAAGCAGTCTACCACACTCACTGAAGCTATGCGGGTATGTTCCGTTGTCAAAACCGGTCGACATTTTGCTCGTTACGGTAGTATACCCACAGATCTTAACTCCAGGGAGTCCTAGGAGAACCCAGGACACTCCAACACATCAGCATAGTAGTCTACCATACTCACTGAAGCCATGCGGGTATGATCAGTGGTCAAAAACCGCCGACATCTTGCTTGTTACGGCGGTAGACTTGCCGGTCTTAACTCCAAGGAGTTCTCGGATGACTCAGACCATCCCAATAAGTTGTTACAACATTGCACTGAAGCCTTCCATACTCACTGAAGCAGTCTGGGTCGGATCCGGTTTCAATACCTTGAAGTTTCGACTTTTTTCTATGGGATGCCTCTTGCACAAACGGTTCAAACGGATAAAAACAAGTGAAATCATGTTTCAATCATGCTAAGACATATTAGAACTCATAGTTTTTGCTGATACGCGTCGAATGAAGTCAAGATGAGCAAAATCCATAATAAAATGGAGATTTTATAAATGATTTTAGAATTAGCAAAAATCCGATTTTTTGTACATTTTTACCCAAAATGCTCAAACTTCAACAACATGTAACTTTTGAACCCCGGGTTTAGAGAAGACTTTTTTCATGTCTCGGCGAGATCTTTCGAAAAAAGTTGGTCCCGTTCGTGTACATCCTTGGACCAGCTCCCATACAAATTTGCCCATTCTCCTTTACAAATATTACAAATTTACGCGTTTCTTTACGTATAAATCCTACAAATTCTATGATATTTATAAAATTTACCAATTTTACAAATTTTACGAATTTTGTTAATTTTACAAGTAATACAAATTTTAAGCATTTTACGAATTTTACGATTTTTAATAATTTTACGAATGATACGAATTGTAAATTCGTGTTTTACGAATTTTACGAATGTAACGAATCTAAGATTTTTTTTTATTTTAAGAATTTAACGAATTTCAGGAATTATACGTTTTTTACAAATTTCAGGAATTTTGGAATTTTACAAAATTTAAGAAAATCAGAATTTTTTTTTAGGATTTTAAAATTTAAGAATTTTAAAATTTAAGAATTTTAGAAAATCAGAAATTTTTTATTTTAGAATTTTAGAATTTTAGAATTCTAGAATTTTAGAATTTTAGAATTTTAGAATTTTAGAATTTTAGAATTTAGAATTTTTGAATTTTAGAATCTTAGAATATTCGAATTTAAGAATTTTAGAATTTTAGAATTTTAGAATTTAAGAATTTAAGAATTTAAGAATTTAAGAATTTAAGAATTTAAGAATTTAAGAATTTAAGAATTTAAGAATTTAAGAATTTAAGAATTTAAGAATTTAAGAATTTAAGAATTTTAGAATTTTAGAATTTTAGAATTTTAGAATTTTAGAATTTTAGAATTTTAGAATTTTAGAATTTTAGAATTTTAGAATTTTAGAATTTTAGAATTTTAGAATTTTAGAGTTTTAGAGTTTTAGAATTTTAGAATTTTATAATTTTAGAATTATAGAATTTTAGAATTTTAGAATTTTAGAATTTTAGAATTTTAGAATTTAAGAATTTTAGAATTTTAGAATTTTAGAATTTTTGAATTTTAGAATTTTAGAATTTTAATTTTAGAATTTTAAATTTTAAATTTTAATTTTAGAATTTTAAATTTTAGAGTTTTAGAGTTTTAGAGTTTAAGAATTTTAGAATTTTATAATTTTAGAATTTTAGAATTTTAGAATTTTAGAATTTTAGAATTTTAGAATTTTAGAATTTTAGAATTTTAGAATTTTAGAATTTTAGAATTTTAGAATTTTAGAATTTTAGAATTTTAGAATTTTAGAATTTTAGAATTTTAGAATTTTAGAATTTTAGAATTTTAGAATTTTAGAGTATTAGAATTTTATAATTTTAGAATTTTGGAATTTTAGAATTTTAGAATTTTAGATTTTTAGAATTTCAGAATTTTAAAATCTTAGAATTTAAGAATTTTAGAATTTTAGAATGTTGGAATTTTAGAATTTTAGAATTGTAGAATTTTAGAATTTAAAATTTTTGATGTTTAGAATTTAAGAATTTTTGTATTTTAGAAGAAGAGTTAAGAATTAAGAATTTTAGAGAGCAATAATTCAAAAGAGTACAAAGAGAAACATTTTTTTGCAAAAACGTCGAGGAAACTATTTTTTTATATTAAAAGATTTTTTTTTCTATGACGGTTCATTTATTTTTCTAAAATCTATTTCATTCCTATTAGAAATGCATAATTAAAAAAAACTAAAATCAATACTTTTTAAAACTACACATTTTTCTTACTTAAACTAATCGCTCTGAAGGAACATACCTATATCTGCCGGAGATAAATTCTTGCTTTCTACACAATTTAGCTACACTCGCGCAAAACTTTACTAAGATTACACATAAAGTTTATGTAATTGGAAGATTTGTGTGTTGGAAGATCGCAATCAATTGCTCTATGAATGATTAAAACTAAACTTATACTTATTGTTGCAAATAAAAACACGTTCATGACCTCTTAGAGAGGTTCATGATCAATAACAAATGCCTTTTATAAACTCTTTTTTTCTGATATCAGGTTAAATGATAATTTTTGTAATACTTAACACGTTCTCTCGCACTCGCTTGAATGACAGTATATTCGACAATATATTGGCACATGTTTGTTTCGATTTCGACGATGATTTAAAGGAAGTAAACTGAACACTTGGAGATCGTAAATCCGTTGAAGGTCAATTGTACCTACGGAACTACTAGCAAAATACTGCCACTCTCAGGGAAGACTCAGCGGGTTTGGAAGACTTCTTTTTTGAAGATTTTTTCGTTTACAAAATAGCTGCCCTCTTCCAGTCTTGTAACTTCAGTACGATTATCTGTTTCCCTTCCAAAAAAAAGGTTCGCTCAACTGACAACTCCCCCCAACTAATCGGTCACGCCCAGGTGGACCAGCTGCTGCATGCACCGCTGCATGTACTGCGGATCGGGAAACATCGAGTACTGCGTCTTGTGCTCGACGCTGTTCCACAGGACCACGTCCTCCCGACCGGTGGTGGCCGACCGGCCGATCGAGAACAGCAGCCGCCGGTCGAACGCGATCTTCAGGTAGCGCAAGATCTTCCGGCCCAGGATGCCATCCGGCAGGAAGCAGGTGCGGGGGAAGCCCACCGCGAAGAAGGCCCGACCCGGGTGGGGATGTTCCTGGTTTTGGATGCCGGAAGCGATGCTACGGGCGGGGAGATCGAGTTGTTAGATCAGGGTCAAAATCATATCAGATTGTGGCGAACTTACTTGTACGTTATTTGGATTGTGTTCTGGCCTTCGTGGCCTGGCAGACTTCTTGGAATGACGATCCAGGACATGGTTCCGGGGGGTTGATCGCCGATTTTCTCCCCGTACACGGACATGCAGATCGGACACTCGATGTAAAGGCTCTAAAATTACAAAAGCAACAAAAGTTATCAAAAAATCAAAACTCGTCAATCGCCACGAGCAACACACCTTCTGGTTCTCCTTCTGCTGGCCCAGGATGAGCTCGTTCAGGCAGTTCAGGTGCATCAGATGCTGACAGCGGGACAGGGACACCGTCGGGTTGTGGCCGTTGTGGCGCAGCTCCTCCATGCACATTGGACAGGGCTGGGCGTGCGGCCACTGGGGTGGTTCGACGACACGTACGAAGCGCGAGATCATGTCGCTGGCGGGGTCGACACCTGGAAGGAAGGGATTGAATCATTGGTTTAAGTCGAGCTGGATTTATTTTTGATCGTAGAATAAATTTAAAACATAACTTTAAGTAACATTCCGAAAAAAATAATAATATGGCAGATCTCTTGTAAAAATAAGTCTTTCAAAAACCTCGAAACATTATTATTAAAGTCAAAATCAAATTACTTCAAAAATTTTACATAACGTAAAAATTTTAATCCATGAAGGAGAAGATGAACCATTCGCTGAGTGAGAGGAAGAGCAGAAGAGAGTACACTCAAACCCCGATGGTTTGACACCAACTGTTGTCAAACGAACGGGGTCACTTTTTAGTTTACACGGAGTTCACACACACTACCAAACGTTTGTTTTGATAGTGTGCGTGAGCGGCGAGTAAAAAGTGACAGTTCGTCACTTTTTAGTTTGACTTTGACCAACCAACGGGGTACAAACTAAAAAAGTGTCAAACGAAAAAGTGACCAACCACCGGGGGTTGAGTGTAGTAACAAACGGTAGGAATACGAATCGATCCGGGCAGTTTTGCATCGCATCCGATTTTTGCTCGCGAGTTTTGAAAATTTTAAGATCAAGACTAACATTTCAAAAGGGCGTAATATTCAATGTTTGGCCCTTTTAAAATGTTAGTCTTGATTTAAAAAAATTCAAAATATTTTTAACGAAAAGATCGGAAAATTTCTCGAATGTTTCATATTTTAACATTGAAAATCGGACCATTATTTGCTGAGATATCGTCATTACAAAATGGTGGGTTGTTTAGTTGAGATTTAGGAAACTTCAATTTTCGTGTTTCTTTTTCTTAAAGCGGCTCTATCTCAGCAACCCGATGTCCAAGCTTCAATGTCTCTTAGACAATTTCATAGCAAATTTTCTGAACTTTTCAAAAAAAATATTTTTAGAAATGGTCACTCATGGTCACTATTTTTAAAAATCGAAAAACTGCAAATATTTCGCCAAGATCAAACTTTCGGTGGGTCTATTTTGAAAACGGAGCTTTTATCAAAAAATCTGTAAAGTACTTTTCGATTGCAAATTCAATTTTGCATTAAAATATAATGTCAAACTTGTAAATCACTATTTTTTCAAAAAATCATAACTCGGCGGCAGATTTTTTGACCATGTTTCTCTATGGCTCAAAAGTTGCGGATTTTTGTCCCCTAAAACATATCAAAAAATCTCGAAAATAAAAAAATACGTATTTTGGGAAATTGGGTTTTAGTGAAAAAATGTGCAGTGGTAATGTAACAGGCATAACCAAAATGACGAAGAACGAATAAAGAAACATTTAGCTGAATTCTTGATTTTTTAACTTTATGTGAGGAAGGCTAGGTGGTATTTAGAGAAGGCATCACCTTGAGGCGCTTGCCTTTTTACAGGGAAGCGGGAAGGCCAGTTCCTGAAACTCCACCTGGTGGCGCTTGCGAGAGGAGCTGAGCTCCTCTCAATTCGGTGCACAGAAAAAAAATGATGGTGATATTCATCAGGAAATGGTGACAGATTTTGTGGCTAAAAATATGATGAATTTTACCCCAGAAAATGATAAATTTTCATCAGTTTTTGATGAATATTCATCAGGTTCACATTTTTACACATTTTTTATGTAAAATAACTCAAAAAAAGAGGTAATATTCAACCTACCAAATTTTCAATATTCCAAAATTCAACTTTTTTTTTCTGTGTGGTAGACAGCCGACTGAAGCCAGCCATCAAATTTCCCGTGGTTTTGTAGGGAAGCGGGAAGGCTAGTTCCTAAAGACGCCACCTGGTGGCGCTTGCGAGAGGAGCTGAGCTCCTCTCGCTTCGGTGGTAGACCACCGACTGAAGCCAGCCATCAAATTTTCCGTGGTTTTGTAGGGAAGCGAGAAGGCTGGTGCTCGCGAGAAGAGCTGAGCTCCTCTCGCTTCGGTGGTAGACCACCGACTAAACTAATGCTGTGGAGGGAGTGGCGTTTATATTTATATAAAAACCGTCGGCCGCGCTGCTTCTGTGATTTTCCACTCTGCTTGGGGAAGGCGTTTCATTTTTCGGTTTCATTTTGCTTCGCGAAATTTTGGATTGCTACCCTGTATAGAGCCCTAAGACGAAGTTCTTCGTCAAAAAAGCAGATTAAAAAATCTGCAATTTTTTTCCGTGTACCTATTTTTTTCTCAAAAGTCCTTAACAATACCTACAACTTTGCCGAAGACACCAAATTGATCAGAAAATTCACTCAAAAGCTACAGCTGTTTGAATATTTACATACCATTTTTGTATGGACAGCAGCCAAAATTGTATGGAGTCTTGTATGGGTGAACCAATGACGCAAAATAGCTTATTTGGTCATAGGAAAGGCCCTCACAAAGTTTGAGTCAAATAAAAAAATACAAAAAATAAAAATGGTCGAAATCGGCCGATTTCGTAGAGAGTTGCTCTCATAAATGTTTGATTCTGGGGTGTAAAAGTAAATTGTGGACAAAAAATACTTTTTCGCTCGTAGGCTGCCATTTACACCAAAACTAATATTTCTTCAAATTTCTTACGACGTTCCACAGGGATTGAGTTGGGCTACAATGTCCTTTCATTTGACCAAAATTTAGAATAGACCCAGAATCCAGGGCTGTCTCATTGTTCCCCACTCATTTTAGCCCGTGGGTAACAATGAGACACTTTGATTTTTCTTCATTAAACATTTCAAAATCCATGTAAATCTTTCAAAATATGAATTGAAAGTGGTTTTTGGCATATTTATAGAGTTTTAACTTCAGAGCAATTCTCTACGAAATCGGTCTTTTTTCTTCAATTTTAATTTTTGTATTTTTTAATCCGGCTGAAACTTTTTTGGTGCCTTCGGTATGCCCAAAGAAGCCATTTTGCATCATTAGTTTGTCCATATAATTTTCCATACAAATTCGGCAGCTGTCCATACAAAATGATGTATGAAAATTCAAAAATCTGTATCTTTTGAAGGAATTTTTGATCGATTTGTGTCTTCGGCAAAGTTGTAGGTATGGATACGGACTACACTGGAAAAATAATACACGGTAAAAAATTTGGTGATTTTTATTTAACTTTTATCACTAAAACTTGATTTACAAAAACACTATTTTTATTTTTTTATTTTTGATATGTTTTAGAAGACATAAAATGCCAACTTTTCAGAAATTTCCAGGTTGTGCAAAAATCACTGACCGAGTTATGAATTTTTAATCAATACTGATTTTTCAAAAATCGAAATTTTGGTCGTAAAATTTTTCAACTTCATTTTTCGATGTAAAATCAAATTTGCAATCAAAAAGTACTTTACTAAAATTTTGATAAAGTGCACCGTTTTCAAGTTATAGCCATATTTAAGTGACTTTTTTGAAAATAGTCGCAGTTTTTCATTTTTTTAAATTAGTGCACATGTTTGCCCAGTTTTGAAAAAAATATTTTTGAAAAGCTGAGAAAATTCTCTATATTTTGCTCATTCGGACTATGTTGATACGACCTTTAGTTGCTGAGATATTGCAATGCAAAGGTTTAAAAACAGGAAAATTGATGTTTTCTATGTTTCACCCAAACAACCCACCATTTTCTATCGTCAATATCTCAGCAACTAATGGTCCGATTTTCAATGTTAATATATGAAACAATTGTGAAATTTTCCGATCTTTTCGAAAAAAATATTTTTGGAATTTTCAAATCAAGACAAACATTTTAAAAGGGCGTAATATTGAATGTTTGGCCTTTGTGAAATGTTAGTCTTGATTTGAAAATTCCAAAAATATTTTTTTCGAAGAGATCGGAAAATTTCACAAATGTTTCATATATTAACATTGAAAATCGGACCATTAGTTGCTGAGATATTGACGATAGAAAATGGTGGGTTGTTTGGGTGAAACTTAGAAAACATCAATTTTCCTGTTTTTAAACCTTTGCATTGCAATATCTCAGCAACTAAAGGTCGTATCAACAAAGTCCAAATAAGCTAAATATAGAGAATTTTCTCAGCTTTTCAAAAATATTTTTTTCAAAACTGGGCAAACATGTGCACTAATTTAAAAAAATGAAAAACTGCGACTATTTTCAAAAAAGTCACTTAAATATGGCTATAACTTGAAAACGGTGCACTTTATCAAAATTTCAGTAAAGTACTTTTTGATTGCAAATTTGATTTTACATCGAAAAATGAAGTTGAAAATTTTTACGACCAAAATTTCGATTTTTGAAAAATCAGTATTGATTAAAAATTCATAACTCGGTCAGTGATTTTTGCACAACCTGGAAATTTCTGAAAAGTTGGCATTTTATGCCTTCTAAAACATATCAAAAATAAAAAATTAAAATAGTGTTTTTTTAAATCAAGTTTTAGTGATAAAAAGTTAAATAAAAATCACCAAATTTTTTTACCGTGTATTATTTTTTCCAGTGTAGTCCGTATCCATACCTACAACTTTGCCGAAGACACCAAATCGATCAAAAATTCCTTCAAAAGATACAGATTTTTGAATTTTCATACATCATTTTTGTATGGACAGCTGCCGAATTTGTATGGAAAATTATATGGACAAACTAATGATGCAAAATGGCTTCTTTGGGCATACCGAAGGCACCAAAAAAGTTTCAGTCGGATTAAAAAATACAAAAAAAATCGAATGACCGAAATCCTAGAGAACTGCTCTTCATTTAACCAAGAATACAAAGTTATTTGGTACAAATAATTTAAATACTTTTTAGTATAACTTTTGTTAATTAAAGTTTCATGTTGACAAAATTTCTCTAAAATGTTCAAGGCAAGTCACCTATAATGGAACAATACAAAAACATGATGTTTTTCTAGAAAAGTATTGATTTTCGTAGAGTGTCTCATTGTTCCCCATCTGTCTCATTGTTCCTGCCAAGTGCGTCTACAATGAGACAGTTGAATAACTCTGGCTGTAGATGTCGGATCGATCTCATATTTTGGTCAGTATTAGAACACACTAAAAGAAAGTAAATACAACAAAAAGCTCATTAAAACATGCTTATGAAAAAATTTGTGATGGCCTTGGTGATGGCCTAGTGGTTAGCATTTTTGCTTACCAATCCAAAGGACGGGGGATTGAACCCCACCTCGAGTGACTTTGATTTTTCGTTCTTATTCAGTATTTCAAGTATTTCTTAGTCTTAAACTTTCTCGTTGGGAGCAGATGGGCGTCGAACCCAGGACCATTCGCTTACAAAGCGAACACCGTGACCAGTCAGCCATGGCCGCTCCCCAGGATTTTATTTTTAAAAGTATAGCAATATTCTTGTAGAGTGGACAAAAACAAAAACGATGATGTATAAACTTAAGAGGTTTGCATGTATTCTACACAAGTTACCAGAATTTACAAAAAAGTTTTGGGAAAATTGACATTTTTAACCAGTTTTTCGAAGTTTTCATCTTTAAAACTAAACCGAGTGGTTCAAAAGATTCTTTTTTCAAATTATGATTTATGGCAGTTTCTGGATGGCTTCTTAATAGCAGAAAATCCCCACACATTCAAGCAATGCTCGAGCCACAACAAACGTCCAAAGGGTCATTCTTACGAAATATGTGTTGAACTTTAAAATAATTTTTAAAAAGCACACAAAAAACTTTTACAAACAAATTCGATAACTCCATTACCCCTTAAAGCAAAGTTTCACGGAAATCAGAGGTCGGGCAACTACTATGTGAGTTAGCAGAGGATGACCCACCTGAGAAAGTAATTTTTTGTTACTGTGCTCCAAGGCTTCGTTCATGAAGTCCCGGGAAAACTTCATATGTATTACGCATAAAAAAACAAACAAAGATTGATTCAAGCTGGTGTATATATATATAGCAATTGGCAAAAACTAAATAGAAGTAAATCATATAAATCCAAATATAGCTTAATAAACAGAGTCTATCCTATCGAGACTTTCATTACAAATATCATAATAGCAGAACTAAGGGTCCTGATTTTTGGTTCAAAAATCAGAAATCGCTCACGCATCGCCGAACGAAGCTTTGCTCTCTAGAGTTCGCAACCATTCGCGAGCAAACACGACACTCAGGCTGCCTTTGCCTACTCCGTCCGTCGACCCGATTCATACACGAATACGTTCAGAGAGGAGAGAATCTAACAAAATACCAGCGAGGCGCTCAATCGGCCTGCGCTTCCACAGTTTGCCATAGATTTGTATTTGACAGGGTGAAAAAATTGTGTTATCAACAAAATTGAAAAACATTTTTGATAACATTGATTTTCAGCAGTTTGATAAATGAGCAAAACAAAGCCGACCGCAAACTATTTGGATTCAACGACTGAGCGACATAGCGCAATCGGTATCTCTGAACCATTCGCTGTGCTATCCGAATGGAGTGAGAGCAAGAGCAAAGGGAGAGTATTCAAGAGCGAACGGTGTGAAAGTGACAAACGGTAGGAAACGGTAAGAGCAGTTTTTCTTCGCGTTAGATTTGTGGTTGCGAGTGAATGAGTCTTTAGGAGCAATCAGAACCCTTAAGCAGAACTATAAATTATGTGGATTAGACTAGGAGTATACGTTGAATAGGTACATAAAAAACCAAAAGATTCAAAAAGAAACAAGTAATATAGAATTTTGATTCCAGGGTCTAGTTTGTGTGTGTGCGGGTTTTTTTTTGGCTAATGACTATTTATTATCAGTTTGCTGATATGTTCAACATTTGAACGAAACTAAACAAAATAAAAATACGTACACTGCAAAATTCTAAATCATGTTTGAAATGATGACAAACACTTTTCTTGTCAATAACTGCAAATCATCTGAGAACACCCAAAAACGTTTAGAAAAAATTAAAGCGGCCAGCCCTACTGTGTTGTGTTTACCGCAGAAAGGATTCTGATAACGGATCACATTTCACAGAATCTACAGGGAGGAAGGATGCGTGGACATACCGTACCAAACGCTCCAGTTTACAGTTGTATATGTGCATTGAATCTATATTTAGTTTAGATTTTTATGATAGGAAAAGCCAATCACAATTGGCAATTTTCACTTTCAACACAAATGAGTAGTAAATTTCAAAGCAATGTATAATTTTAAATGCATTTTAGCAGCAACAATAACTGCGCTCAATGTAAACATTAAGCAACAAGTTTCCATTTGCGCAACATACAATGAAAACATTTTTTAATTGGTAAATGGACTACGCTAATCAATGCTACGTCCAATGGCCCGTTTACATATGTTTGCTTGCTCCGTTACTCACCCACAATCGCGCCGGGAATGTTCTGCTGCGACGACACCGACGAGCCCGCCCCCGCCGTCGTAAACACGTCGTCACTTCCCATCGAACAGTCCAACAGATCCGACACCGACCCCAGTGTGGTACTCTTCCTGCTGTTGCTATCCTTGCTCTCGTGACTAAGATACGTGGACACGGTGTCCACACTCGGCCGCCGGCCCGAGTTGATACTGGACGCGTCCGTCTCGATGAGGGACTCGCCCCGGCTGCGGGACTTGCTCCGCTGGCGCTGGAACGACGGCATGGTTCTGCTCTGGTTGGCACTTTGGTGCCTCTGGTGTCGGATCGACTGCTGGTGGAAGTTCTGCTGGAGCGAGGAGGGTGCGTTGGTTGGACTCATCGGGGGGTACTCCTGGAGTTCCTGGTGCTGGTGGTGCTTGCTGGTGCCGAAGATGTTCAGGTTGTGCAGGATTTGGCGGGCCAGGTTGGTCGGGGTCACGGGGACCATGTCGAGTTGTTTGCCGACTTTGAGGGTTTTGGTGGGTCGCTTGGAGGATGGATGGGAGGAGTTGGGGTTGCAGAGTACGGGCTGGGACTTGGACTTGGAGTGGAGCGGGGTGGAGGAGGACGGTTGCGAGCTGGAGCTGCTTGAGGAGGATGAGGAGGGTGGGGGTTGTTGGAGTTGGTTGGGTTTTGGAGGGAGGAGGGGTGCGCAGTTTTGTGGGTTTTGTTGGGTTGACTGTTGGTTGGTGGGGAGTTTGACGAGCGGGTACGGAGCTTGCTGTATCCGTCGTATGCTCCGGAGAGGTCCGTTTTGATGGCGTATTTGGGTGAGGTTCAGGAAGTTGATCGTGTACGGTAGACAGAGGTGGGTCTTGGTGAGGTCGATGGTTTGATCACCCCGTGCCCAGGCCTCTTCGATGACGCACTGGACCTCCATGGTGTAGCTGTGCCAGTCGTTGCCCGACGATCCGCACCATTCCCACTTGGTGCCCTTGCCAGCGGGCGAGCTGGGCTTGTAGAACCCTCGGCGGACGTTCGTCACGGCAAACTCCTGATCCTCGCAGCACTGGGTCATGGTGCGTACGTTGACGTAGTACTGCTCCAGGGCTGGGTCGGCATCGCTGAGCAGGACTCGGGTCAACTTTTTGCCGTGGGCACGCTCCAGATGCTGGGACACTGCAGGGCTGTACGGTAGCCATTTGGACCCGCGAGACTCAAACTCCCAGACGACCACTGCGTGGCCAGAGTTCGTCATCCCTCTAACCTACTTTCTAGGGCACCCCCTGATTGACTGATTGATCGCCGATATCGATTTATGGCGCACGACTCTCCACTTCAACTCCAAATTGCTGCCACGGTTCAGCTCAGCTTATCCACTTTGGACATCACCTCCACAACTGGCTTAGCCACGCGCAAGACTCGCGCCGCCTCCAAGATTGGAGCTTATTTTCAACACAGGATGTTCAATATTAGAATTTCTTCGCTGCTGCTGCTCATGCAAATCATCGAGTTCATTCAACCTCCTCTTGATCCTCCTGCTGCCCAGTCCTGGCCCCAACAGATGGAGGAAACGATCGCGCCCACACACACGCAAACCACCTTAAATCGGAGCGCCCCAAACGAGAGCACTTATGATCGAGCGCGATTAACACTCTCTGGTGGGCAATTAAAAACCCCAAATCCACCATTTAATAACCAACCACCCTCACACACACACACCTCCTTCTTCACTGCACGAACGCCTCTGATCGCTTTCCGATCTTCACCAAATCATTGCTAATCACCTCACCCACCACAAACTTCACTCGTATTCACCGATCGATCGCTGGACGCATCACCTTATTGCACCCATTTTTGCAATAGTTCAAATCGCGCAAAAATGGCACCCGTCCCAACGCATCGGCAGCCTAATTTTAATTGACTTCTCCGGAATGACGACCAACCAACTGCTGCTGAGCTGAGCTGAGTTGCGCGAGAGCTCTAACAAAAATCAAGATGGCGAGATTTATTTCTCACCCACCATCACCACCAACTGGACTGAGTCAAGTTCGTAGTCCAGCAGGTGAGCCGAGCTCTTTCTCACGGCTCACAAAGTTGGTTCACTTGTTTTGTTTGCCCACCACGATCGCGCACAGTGACTGCGATTGATGAGGTGACGAACCATCGCACCACTACCACTGTGCCTTTGGGTGGGATATGTTTTCGTGGAAGCATGGAAAAGGGAGAGAGCATAAAGTGAGCATACACATCGCACACACACACCGATGGGGTGTTATGGTTCTTGTAGAGAAAGTTTACGTTTTGATTAAAAGCTCTTTTGGAAAATTGCACTTTTTGTCTTTATTGCAACAAATATACATGCTTTTTAAAACTTTTTGTATTAATCTCATACATTTTATTTAACATCTATTAACTGTCATAATACCATAATTAAATTTGATAAAAAATATAATTGACAACAAAACATTTCCATAGTTTTTTTTAAGGGTCCCATAAACATATCCACATATCTCGATTATTTTTTTGATTAGGTCCTATAAACAAATGTAAACGTTGAGTGTATCCGTTTCACCACGCAAAAAAAATGTTTTGTAGAATCAGCCAGTACGAGGTTTGAATCAACAAAATTTTGGTTGAATTTAGAGGAAATATACCCATCTAAGCCGTTCTACCAATTTTCATCACTTTTGCCGTTTTCCGCTATTAAATCAACATTTCAACTACGGAGAGTTGCTTGCTCACTTTTATTTGAGCTATTTAGGGGAAATATACCCATTTTAATCACACTTTGGAACAGTAAAAAAGACTTTATGAAAGCTGTAATTCATGATCAAAGTGATGATAGGCCGATAATAGAAATAGGCTGAAAAAGGGTGTGGTTTCCCTAATCAACGCCGATTTTGCTTTAAAACAAACCTTGATTTTCTCAAGTCCACAAAAGTCTTTTGTTGTTTCGAAAAAGCTGCTTTGGCGTTTAGCGTTGATTCAACAAAAATCATGATTTTTAAATGCCTTATTTTTCTGCGTGACACCATCGGAGCAAGCGGGATACACACAATGTTTAGATTTAATTATAGGACCAAAGGCCGTTGTCAATATTTTAGAAGTTTAAGTCCCTCGACTCTGACCAAAGTCGAGGGGGAGGCAAAAAATAAAAAAAGTATGAACATTGAAATTAAGAGCCATGGTTTCGACATTTTAATGAAAAAAGTGTTTTAAAATGCATTATACAGATTATACACCTGTCCAGTTGTTTTGCCATCATTAGTTTCCAAAAGTATTGACGAAAATTTTATTTTTTGCGAACAAATTTTGCATTGGAATTCCATAAACATTCAAAACATTTTTTTTAACAAGCCCAAACATGCTAAATATTATAATCAATGCAGAAAAATGCATTTCAGATTGTTTTCAGTTGATAAGATTTCTATTTTCGTTGACATTTTGAAGTTTTTTGGAAAAATATTTTTTGACCCCTGATTTTTCAGATTAATTTTGAAATTAATTAAATTAAGAAATTTTGGAGAAAGCCACTATTTCTTTTAGGAAATTGGGCATATCTCTGCTTACATTGAACCAAAACTGATACTTTTTTATGGAAATTGTACAGAAAACTATTCTCTATGATGTGATTGATTCTAAAATATTTTAAAATATAATAGTGTGATGTGGCAGAGGATTGAAAAAATAATTTTCGGAACCTATTGGGTAATAAACAGCTTATTTATTCAAAAATACATGTTTTGCATTGTTTGGTGCTAAAATTCTTATCCGGGCAATGTGTTGCTATTTTTTCATGTCGTATGTCGGTCGTATCAGGGTTTCCAGCTTGGATTTTGGAGTAATTTCAAAGAATGCTAGAAATCTGATAAATTTGGTTCGATTTTTTTGGTGGAGTTCAATAATGGTTTAAATCGTGTCCCCAAGGCATATTCATAAAAAGGTTGAGAGATAACAACATGAATGCGCCGATTTTCTGTGACATTTTTTAAACAAATATCATCGAAAAATAATCTTCCAAAAAAAAGTTGCTCTAGACCCCCCGACGAAATATTTCGGTATACCCCGCAAAATGTCGGGAAAGAGCCCTTCTTTCAGGGTGCCAAATATCAGACATATCGATTTTTTTTATCTTTGAGGTCTCGAGAAAATACACCGTGAACCCCTTTGTAGTCGTACAAAAGGTAATTGCGATTAGAAAAATATGCTTTGAATTGCAAATTTTGTATGAAATTTTTGTCGTTTTCCTCAAAAAAATATGGGACATAGCAAGAATTGTTTCCTTAGCGTTAATTATTGTATTTATATTAAATGGAGACTTTGGGATTTTTAACAAATTTTGAATGTTGGAACACAGATCGAAAAAAAACTTTAGGATAAAAAATCATAATTTCATTGATATGTGTTTAGAGTTAATGATATTTGCCTCATAATAAAAAAATGAGCTTGTATTTTAATTTTTTTCATTCTTTATAATTTTATAATTTTGACGTTTTTTCAGTTTTTACCAAAACCATTCAAACAGATTATATTTTTGTTTGTGTTCTGATTTACCTCAAGTAATGGAAATTAATATTTCATTCAACAATGGAAATTCATGACGGTTGAAAAACAATTTCACTTCTAAACAAGATATAACATCATCAAAACATAAGTATTACTTTGGAAAAAAAACTGAAGCAAACTTTACTATCCAACATGAATGTACTTTTTTTTAAATCATTTGATTCTTTGAATTATTACCACAGCTCTAATAAAGGCATCAAATGCTGTATTGAATTCCCAGCTTGATCAAATGCTGTATTGAATTCCCAGATATTTCGACGGTAACATTTCAAAAGGCATCATGTACATTTTGGCACTTTCTGGGTTATTGTATATTCTGAAAGTACTTCTAATAAGCCACCTCTCCACCAAAAATGAGCAAAAGTTACTTCAGTAAAGTCTGTTTAATCATGATTTTAAATAAAGTAACATAAACAAAATCTCTGCCATCAGCAGTCCCTGTTTATATAGCCCTGTCAACCTGTCAAACAAAAGGCTACATAAACCTCGTGACGAAAAAAGCAACATGAAAAAGCGCCATGTACATTCGGCGAAGAAAAACGAATCATAACAAAGCGCCCCCCTCAGTGACAGCAGGGTGATATCGACGTTGGTGATTTCAAAAGAAGTTATGTTTGTTTTTCTCAAATAAAATTACGGAAATAATGTTTTATTGAATATAGATGATCAAGTATCAACAAAAGCAACATTTTTCATCGTTTTTTATCATTAGAACATCTTATTTTGCTTTTATATAAAAATAGTAATTGAAAATGGATGCTCATCATTCAAATGCGTTTTTCTCAAAACGCATGGTTTGTACATGATGCTTTTTGAAATGTTGGCATCGAATTGCTTACGTTGATAGTGTTATGCATTTTTCAAATTCAAAATCTGATGCATTTCACCGAAGGTCATTTCGCTGAATTGGACGTTTCACCGAAGAAAGTTTTCGCCGATTTTTTTTTTGTTTTAAAAAATCATGCGATTATAGCTTTTTATTTATTTAAAGATGAACAAAAGCTATTAGGGGAACAGCATCTAATTCCAGCGTGCCTCTAATGTTGGCAGGTCAGAACTTTGACATTCAATCAAAGCTAATTAAAAGCGTTTTCAACTGAACTCGAGTGATAAAAAGCTCAATAAGAAGTGAGCAAGCAAGTTTCTATCAAAAGTTTAGCAAAATTAATTGTTTAAATAGTGAAAATCAGCAAATTGGATGGAGTTAGGAGCGAGTGCTTAACCTGCCAAACATACGAGAATTTACCCTATATTAAGCTTTTTGTTTATTTTTGCAGAAATTATAAACATTTTAGGTAATCTAAAAACTCGACTAAAACTCTTTTTTCGTTAATATGGTTATGGCCTCACAAAAAATGATATCGAAAGATTTTGTCTCGCAACAAAACAATTCAAAGAATGTAAACACCCTGCAATTTAATTATGAGTTCACCATTGTTTGCTAAAAATGCTTACCTAAACATAAGAATCTGCCAATGATACAAACAAATACAGATTTTATTCTGTAAACTTATACTTTGATTCCAAGGATTTTTTTAAAGAACTGCTCACGTTCAAAAGAATGCAAATCTGGAGTTTTTTTTTTGAAAAAGTTTAATAAACCAAATTTCCAAATTTTGCTTTTTGGGTGTTTTTATAACCGCCTTGAGTCAGGGGTATTAAAAAACACCCAAAAAGCAAAAACTGAAAATTTGGTTTATTGGACCTTTTCAAAAAAAAACTCCAGAAATGCTCACAGAAATGAATGAATGGAAAAACTCACGAAAATAAGCTAACAATTTTTTTTTTGTCAATATTTCAACTTCTGATTTATTTTTCTATATCCATTTTCTTCTGCACTTCCTACAGGAAGTGAGCAAGCGAGTTTCTATCAATTGTTTTGCAAAATAAGTTGCATCGCACTGCTATGTGGGTTCCGTTATTTGTTTAAAAGGACAGACAATGCACACTCACACACCCTCAAACGCACAGACTGTATGCAATCTGGCTGCATTCATCGCCTGAGGGCAAAACGCGAATCAATGAGAGAGAGAGCAAAACGAAAGGGTGAGAAGTGAGCATAACTTTTCCCTTCGAGCGCAGGGGCTTGCGTTCACGTGCACGTGTGCGTGATATGATTGCTGTTTGCTGTTTTTATGCACATTGCCAGCAGACACCATCATCAGATCTCTCTCTCTCTCTTTCTCTCTCCCCCTTGGGACGCATAACTTTACTTTGCTTTTGCAGTTTCAGCTCAATGCGTCCTGTTGGATTCAATCGCTGTGATGATGAGTTTGTGTGGGAATGATGTTTGTTCTACGTACGTAAATATTTAAATTTCGAGGGGTTGAAAACGACTATGGTGGAGGGTGTTTTGTATCATTTTATGTCGTTGCTGCATTTTGAATGATGTCGGAGTGAATGTTCTTGAATCTTAGGGGAATTTATCTTATTGTATTATGTTTGTGGGAAAATAATTCGCAAGGGACTTGAAGAAATAATGGATTTAACCGTTTTCCCACGATTTTACCATTTTTGGTACAGACAGAATTAAAATATCGTGGCATGCCAATTTCTAAAATTTTGAATTTCACGTCACACTACAAATTGCTTAAAACAATCGTGAAAATGAAAATATTTTATTATATAGTCCAGACTCGATTATCAGTAGGCATAGGCAAAATTTCACATCGGATAATCAAAACTTCGGATAATCGAGTCACAATTTTTGTTTTCTTTGTCTAATTTTTGATTGTCGAGCTTGAAAGTGATAAAATTTTTAAAATCCATGATGACGGCCAAAGTGGCGGTGATGAAATATTGGAAAAATGTATTTTTAAATGAAACAGGTAATCAACTATTCAAATTTGATTAAAATATCGTCGCAGAACTCGAATTTGATGTTGAAAGTAAAAAAATAAAAAATAACGAAAATTTTTTTTTTTGCAATTCCGTCGTGAAACTACTTACTTTTCCTGTCATTCTTGAACGACGAAATAGCCTACTTTTCTGTACCAAAAATAACAGAATCGAATAGCAACACTTTTCAAAATAAATGCTGAAAAGTTCTACTTTTCAGAACTGAAATGGGTGCTGAAAAGTTGAACTTTTCAACACTTGTTTCGAAAAGTAACACTTTTCAACATTTTTTTGATTTAAAAGATTTATTGACAAAATACATGAAAATTTGACTTAAAATTTCACTCAATGGGTGTTTTTCGGATTTGCAAAAAATGTTGTATGAAACTCGTTGCAAAACTTGATTTTTTCAGCACTCTTCGTATTTTTCCAACTCTGTGAACCTCGTTGGATAAATGTACGACTCGTGCTGAAAAAATCCTCTTTTTGCAACTTGTTGCATAAACTACTATTTCGTGATTCGATTATCCGAAGTCCCATACAAACCTTCGAATAATCAAAATTTCGGATAATCGAGTCTGGAATGAGATTGTGTACAGGAAAATTACATTAAGAATTAGCAAAAGTCCAAGACAGAAAATATTACCACAGACAAACAGACGGGACACTCGAGTTCGGAACCATCGTCCTTCAATAACCGAGTCAAAAACGGTTATTTCAAATGCAATCATGAGGTTCTGCCATTGAAAACGGAACCGACCCACCGTCATCTTCGGGCGTTTTCATTTCATCGAGTACTGAATATCAGTAACAACAAAATTATTTCAAAGCTGTTGATGTTTATAATCGAGGGGCGGGACAGTAGTAAAAAATTAAATAAATTAATTAATTAACAGCTGAAATTAATTAATTAACGAGAAATTAACGATTGTTTACGATCAAAACATCGCCACCTCTTTTTACACCACATTGATTTGACAGTTCGATATTGCGCACAATTTTTGTTGTTGATTTTATTACACCGCAAGCGGAAGCAAACTTTGTCGGCGTGCTCGATGGGGGAACCACGCACCAATAATACCATATCCGAGCGGAACGTTATAGTGGTCGAGCTGCGGCTTACCTTGGCAGAAGTCAGCTGAATCAACTCCAAGTTTTGCAACTCCGTTGCTACTATACAGATGAACCGTCTCCACGTTCACGCCGACCTGTACCGTAGGAATAACCGTTTCGCATACCCAAAGGAGAATCCCTGTACCAAAAAGCGCATCTTCCGGCGAAGTGCCTCCGTCGGCAACCAACATGCGTCTGTGTGTTATCTTCCCTGTGCGATCGCGTTCCGGTTGCATCTTCCATCAACGCTATCGACGTGGACTTGCTTAGTACTTGTCGCAAATGATGTTCTGCCGCCGGAAGAAATCCTGCCCACCCGACAACAGGAATCGGACTTTATCGTGGCCGAACATATGAACACGGATGACTCTTCGGTGGGGATTGAAATTACGGAGGAAGCGTCGCCGACAGAAGTTCTACAGTAAAAAGGCAATCAAAAACCGGACCTTAGTTGATCTTCAATTAATTATTTCTTCGTTTTATGCCATCGTCATCGGTACCGTAGCAGACAATTTTCCAAGGATCTAACCCGGATGGTTCACGAGTAGGATCCGCGAATTGCGACCAACGAGTCGTCGCAAACTTCGAGCGCGAGCAACCCAAACTCCGCAGACGAACTAAACGGTATCTACTTGACGGTGAACCGGGCCAGCAACGACGCGCTAGAAGAAATCATCGATCACAGCGGGATGCACTCTCCGGTCGACCTGATGCAGGCCAAGATGAAGGTAGTTTTTGAAAATTTGGTGAAAATGCAGCCAAACACTCGCTGCGATATCATACGACCCTGCTCCCGGAGGACGACGCCATCCTTGAGGATCTGGTCTTCCCAGCCAACGTCGTGCTGCCGAACAATCATGAACGACCAGCTCATCGTGGGAAGCATAAAAACAAGCAGAAGATAGTCTATTTATTGTTTTAAATCAAGCAACTCTAAGCCAAAAGTACTAACACGCAGCAAAATTAAAAAAATATAAAAAAATAATTGCACTTTTATGTATGTGCCGATGCATGACATGCATCTTTCTTCCTTTTTTCATTTAATTCATAGAAATGAATAGTTAATAGTCCGAAACGACTGCTCAACACAGTGCCGTTCTGCCGCCTTGGGGGCAAAAACGCCAACGCAACCGCCAGCAGCCATCCGGCCACGGGTAAATCCCTTATTCAAAGAGACTGAAGCCCACGTCGTCATGCTCCACGGTTCGGACACCTCCTTCTTCTTTTCCTCCTTCTTCTCCTCGGCGGCAGCGGTCGGGGCAGGACCACTGAACGGCATCTCGCGGCCGGAAGCGATCAGTTCCTCGACGGACTTGACCTATAGCTCGTTAATCACCTTGTTGACGCGGGTCGAGTCGGCCTCGTTACCGACTGAGCTCAGATCTTATCAGTGTAGGCATTTCCGGCGAGGCAAAAGGTATGCAGCCTCGTCACGTATTTTGTTTAAAGTGCAAACGGAGAACCCAATCCGATCCAATCTTTGTGATGTTCTGCTTGCACTGGCCCACTGCGAATCCTGCTCATCTGCTCTAGACCTGCTGTTCTTTTTGCAGGTTTAAAAGCAACCTGCAAGATGTCAAAAAATTACTTGAAAAATAAATATCAGGTGTCAATATTACCCGAAATAACCTCCACCGGTATGATTGAAGGATGTTCCACTGCGGTAAACAGGCCCGGCAGGAAGTGCAGATGAACGCGGTCATCGTTCTGTCTTTAAGGAAGCTGCTATTTTTTCGATGAAAATTAGATTCACATTGGAGAATGGAACACCTTTTGCAGCATCTAGCAAACGAGATTCCTTCCAGAAACAGTCTTTAAAACAAATTTGAAACTAAAGAATGACCGGCATCGGCACATTTTTAGCAAGAACAAAATCAACACAAATTTGACAGACGGGTGCGTGAAGGAGACGTAAAACAAATCAATGTTTTCGACAAAGTAGGTTGGGCGCTGTCAAATGTTAGTTGACAAGCGGAATTTAATTCCTTAATATATTTATTGCGAAAATTAAATATATTAAGCCCAGTTTCGCGCCCCTCGTTTATAATCGTATAGGCTTGATCGTCTCACGCATACATTGACATGACACATGACAGTAATGGGTATGTATTGGTATGTTTGGGCTGCGCTTCGGCATCAGCTCACCAGGCAGCGCTGGCGTCGTCGTAATATGGTGGTTTGATGAAGGACGATGGATTTCAAAAATAATTTGTATGGAGAGTCTCGTCTGTTTGTCTGTGATATAAGCCTGAAAAACATATCTGTTCTATTTTGTGACAGAAATTTGTCAGCTGAATTCTGGTGTTTTTTTTTTAAAAAAAGGTCCAAAAAACAAAATTTTCAGCTTTTGATTTTTTTATGTTTTTAAATACCCCTGACTCAAGGTGGTTTCAAACACCCAAAAAGCAACATTTTACAATTTGGTTTATTGGACCTTAAAAAAAAAAAAACAAAACTCTAGAATTATTCTGTTCAGCTACACCCTAACCAAAAATCATGATTTTCTGAGTTCAATATCCCACTTTTCATACGATTTGATCTTTGGAAGGACTTTTTTGATCGATTTGGTGTCGAAGGTCGCTTTTTTAGTTTGTACCCCGTTGGTTGGTCAAAGTCAAACTAAAAAGCGACGAACTGTCACTTTTTAGGCAGCGCTCACGCACACTATCACAACAATCGTTTGGTAGTGTGTGTGAACTCCGTGTAAAAGGGGTGTCAAACTAAAAAGTGACCCCGTTCGTTTGACAACAGTTGGTGTCAAACCATCGGGGTTTGAATGTATAATATTATAATACATTATATCTATTGCAATCTCTACCATTATTTTTTGAAATATTTTCTACTTTTTTATATTTTTAATTAAACTTTAGAGCGAGTCCACGAGCAAAGCATACCCATCTCGCATCAACTTCAGCAATCTGTCTGAAATTTTCAGGGGTTGTTTGTACATGTAAAACTAGCATCTGGCCAAAATATGAGCACTCTAGGTCAACGGGAAGTGGGGAAAATCGGGACACAAAGTTTGCAGGTTCGACAACGTCAAAAATTTTAAAAAGGCTATAACTTAGGCAAAAGTTAATTTAATTTAAAAATTCAAAATGCATCTGAAAGGGCTTAAAAAATGCAGCAAAATGCAGGGAGAAGCATCCCAATTGGTTAAATCTAAAGGGAGTTATTGGCATTTTAGTGAAAAAATTGCATAATTTTTAAACTCAAATAAAAAAGTGTTCCATCCAGATATCAACTCGGTTCGACCTGCAGCTTGTAGGGGACATCTGGGACTACCATCTGAGACTGAGAACGCTTTGGGTAAGGCAGTTTAACATATTAAATATACAATTTTACTTTTAGTGAATTTTTGGTTGTACATTTTTCCAGTAATAATTTTATCATATTCGTGTTCCTGAGACAATTTCACAATAGAAATATGAATAAAAATGTTTATTTTCATCAATTTTAACCCTTTTAGAAATGAAAGTTATAAAAAATTAAGAAGCTGCTTTTTTCTGGTGTCATCTAGTATCCTTGGAAACGCACTTGATTTTTAATAAATGTGAATCGAAGATTTGTTTGAACTTTTATTTTTGAAAGGGTTAAAATAATGAAAATAAACATTTTTATGTATGTTTCTATTGTGAAATTGTCTCAGGAACACGAATATGATAAAATTATCACCGGAAAATTTGATCTAAGTGGTCCCCCGAGCAAAAATGTACAACCAAACAATTCACTAAAAGGCGATTGTCCACACACAAAAAAATATTACGGTAATGACAAAAGTAACTTATTTTAGAATTAAAAAGTTGATGAAATTTGCTACATTAAAAGTTTTTTTCTTGTTTTGAAAATGAAAACTTTTACTGCTACAGTTTTTGAAAATCTCATTGCTCACTTAATTAAAAGTTTACACTTTTAATTCGACAGTAAAATTTCTTTCATTTTGTCGTTCTCGTGTAACCGTGTTCGCTTAAGTCCAAAATGTAAACAAACGTTTTGGTGATTCCGGTGAGTGGAGGTCGACTATCAAAACAGAACGCGGCCGCTGCCAGGACTTGGGACGCGGAAACCTTTGAAAGAAGATGGTGCCGGGCTCGGGTGCGGGTGCGGGCACGCTCCATGCAAAACAAAATTTTATTTGTATGGAAATTGTCCACGATGGGAGGGGAGGGTTGAGATTTCTAAAAAAGTGTCCACGTGGTTTATTGATGGTCCCGAAGCTATTTTTTTATTTTTTCCATCCAAATTAATTTTTTTTCCTTAAATATTTATTTGGCTTCTTATGATTTACACATTTTTGGGCCAGGTTTTAACAATTTAACACTTTATTTTCTTCTTCTCGGGATGGCTGAAGTCTAGATCTGGTGTGTCGTCTTCAGTTGTTTGTCTTCTGGGATCGTTCGGTGTTTGCTGTGGAATTTTGTGATCGTTGATTGTGTCGATGGGTGTTGGTTTTTTGTTTTCACTTTCTTCCATTGTTGCTGAACCACGCGGCTTCACGGTCAGCTTCTTTTGTTGTTCTGTATCTCGTTCGTTATTGTCGGTGACGGTATTCTTTTGGATTTTCGTTTCGTAGCATTTTTGTCCGGTGTGTAGTTTGCGGGAGCAATGGCGGCATGTTTTTGTTTGGTGGCTGTACAAAATGTACGCCGTTTCCTTTTCGATGGTCTCAAATGATGGAATTGGTTTATTGATTCTCATCCGCACCACCCTTACTCCGTTCGGAGTTCCGGGGAAAAAATCCCTCCAGACTTCGTCCCGGATTGATAGCACATCGCCATATTGTTGAAGATGTGCTGCTATCAGGTGGTTTGGCATTTGAGGAGGCAAATCGTGCACCTTTACCTCCGTGGCACCGTTCTCCACAAAAATGGGGATCAGGTACTTTTGGTTTTGGTGGATCATGAAGTGCTTAACGTTGTGGCTTTTTGCAACACTCCAAGCAAGCTCTTGTGTTGTGGCTTCGATGATTACCTGGTTCTTGGAGATATTCCACTGTAAGGTGCGTACAGCCGAGAAATCAAGTTCCAGGTCCTTGGTAAGAAATCTTCTTATTTTGTCCATATCAGGAGAAACTGGCAATACGTTGAAATCGATTACCAGTGAGTTCTTCCGATAATTTGACATCTTGAACACGAGTAATGACGACCTTGGGTCATACCGGCTCACAATAAAAAGTGAAGAATTGCACGGACGTGCGATACACGTCCACTCTGGCTCGCGTTTGAGACTCGACTTGCATCTAAATTAATTACGTCATTTCCAAATCTTACTTGTGCCACACGTCAATCCCACCCCTGCACCGGGTGCCTCGTCAGAAATTCAACCCACCCCTGCCGGTTAAAATTGTCAGCTCTCTCTCAGCGTCTGACATCTGCTGTCATTTTCATTTCTCTCCCTTCGTCAGTCTCCTTCTCATCGTCGTCGCGACTCGACTCGAAATTCCAGCCTCGTTCGGATCCGCCTCTTTTCCGCCGTAAAGTTCCGTTTTTTCGCCTGATTCCGGTCCCATTTTCCGTTTCCGCGACCCATTGCCCACCCGCCGGACGTTCCGGCCACCGTTTCCCGCCCCGGAAGGTGCTCGTTTGCGCGCAAACCGACGGAAATGTGACCATCCGTGGTGGAGCCGTTTCCTTCTTTTTTTTTTGTTTGCCTAAGCTGTCACTTTGTTGTTTGTGTTTTTGTGGTCGGTTTTGTGTCTTGTTTTTGTTCGAGTCGGGGTGGGAAGCAGTTGGGAAAGGAATCCGGCGGCTGCGGGGAAGCAGATTGACAGGCCAGGAGGATTGACCTTTCGGGCAAATTCTGCTAGTTCTGCGGAGAGGACTGCGTGGAATTCGGAGCAGGAATTTAGCGATCGCAGAAGGAATCGAGACGATGTGGAAGTGTCACAAGTGCGGCAAGCCCGTGTTTTTCGGTAAGATTTTCCGATTCTGCTGAGTCAACTTCAAAATGTGCAGTTTTGAACGTTTCGCTTCCGGAAGTTTTATTTGCGATGATAATCGAAAAGTTGCATTTTTTTCTTTCTCCTCAATTATTAACTTCCAGCTGAGCGAAAACAATCGCTGGGCTACGACTGGCACCCGGAATGTCTGCGCTGCGAGGAGTGCGGAAAGCGGCTCAACCCGGGACAACATGCCGAAGTAAGTGGTGTCAATTAGTATTCCTGGCACGTGTGTCTCTTGGTCTTAGTCACCCCGAGGAAATCTTTCCTGGCGATGGCCAAGCCCTCGCGTGGTAGAACAAACTTTAAATCGTAGCGATTTATGAAAGACATCTCTCTCGCGGACGCGGAGATTTGTTTGCGCAGATAACAAACACTCGTTTGAGAGACGATCGCTTTGTGAATGTGTGTTTGAAGGTTTGTTTGTTTTCTTGCTTGCGGATGATGAGTTTTGTGTAGCGCGCAACAAACGCTGCCCGCAAGAGTGGTGGAGTAGGCAAATCGGGCGCACACGCATGCGATATCGGCTTTTATGGAGGGGGAGGTGATATTCGTTGTTCTCTGAACTTTTTTTTTGGGAAGTCCACTTGATGCGGCTTAAAGTTGCGGCGCGAGCTCATGAGCTGTTGAACAGGTTTTTTGGAATGTTTGTTCTTTGTTGTAGAGTTTCAAATCTAGAAGCGAAACGGAGCACAAAATTTAAATGTGTTCATTGTTTTGAACATTTTTATCGTTTAGAAGTGCTTTCACGATTTTTGATAAAATATATATTATTATTTTCTCTTGCCAAGCAATAATAATAAAACTGTGATATTCAAATTATTCTTTTATTTTCTAGCTAATGATTCTTCCTATTCCAAACTTTCCTGACGCATTTATTTTCTTTATCGGCGCTTACCTAGCTATTGCGACTTTTATGCTCGGCTAGAGTACGGTCAACCAAGCTAAGCTAATAATTCTTCCTATTCCAAACTATCAATTATTTACAATACCTAGGCCATGTGTTGTAGAAATCAATGAAACTCTAAATTAGGTACCTAAAATTGTGTCGTGTTTGGAGTATTTTTTCGAAAAGATCAGAAAATTTCACGAGTGGTGTTTCATTTTTTAAAATTGTGAATCAGACCGACACTCTCCGAGATACTGGTGATCAAAAAATGAGGGCTCATTGGACAACACTGAGAAAATATAATTTTTCTGTTTTTAAAACTTTGCATGGCAATATCTCAGCAAAAAAGTTCAAAAAAAGCAAAATATGGAGATTATTTTCAGCTTTTCCAAAATATTTTTTTCAAGAGTTGACAAACGATAAATAAAAAAAAACAACTGTGACTATTTTCAAAAAAGTCGTTCTACTAGTAGTCCATTAAAGAAATGACATAAATTAGTTAATCTTCAAACCTATTTTTAATACTTTTCAACAATTTTAAAAATAATTGAAATCGTATATATATGAAATACGCGGGGTAAGACGGCCACCCATGGGGGGTAAGACGGTCAGTGCTATAAATTAACTTAATAACTTTGCTAAATCCACCCAAATTAGAGCGTCCAATTTCCCGTCCCGGGAAAAAATTTCCCGGGAATTCCCGGGATTTCCCGAAAAAATATATTTCCCGTTTCCCGGGAATTCCCGAAATTCAAACGGAAGTATACATTTTCTTAATATTTGGGCACCAATGTTTTGAAAATCTACATAAAAGAAAACAATGAGAGAACCTAACTTGATTTTATTCATTTCAACCAACTGTCAATTTCATGTCAAGGATTTTTTTCAGATAATATTAATTTCTGAAGCATTCACAACTGGGAATAGATTTTGTTTTTTTTGTTGGGCAACTTAAATAAGTATACAATGAAATGAAAATTATCTATTTTATTTTTGGTAATCTTTTTTAACGGAAATTGTTGTTGTTTTTTTTCGTTTTTTGTTGTTATATCATTTGAAAATAAGACCTGAACCCCTTCCGGCCAATATCAAAACTGAGATTTGTTTAACGTTTTTGTTTACCGTGGAAGAAAATTTTATTAAAGGGTTGAGCTAGAAGAATTTGTTCAATTATATTCGAGAAATTACAATTTAAGCACTGGAAATACCAAGGGCGTAAGAGGATTAAATATGAAAAACATGTATCATCTATCTTCTATCTATATATATGAAAAATTTCGACGTTTTTGTTCGAACGCGAATCAATTCAACACGAAACTTCGGATCGAGGTGCTCTTTGTTGCGTTGGGTTCGTATAAGTCCAAGTAAGGTTCTTACGCAAAAAAGTTACAACTTTGGCCACTCTGGAACCGATTCCGGAAAAAAATCATCATCATAAAATCACATTTTGATCGCAGTAGGCTGAATAAGCAAAAAAGTTAAAAAAAACGTCAACAAACGAAAAAAAGGCAGAACGAAGTTTGTCGGGTAATGCTTGTTTAATTTAAACCACTTCTTGCACAATGAAAATTATTTTAAGCTAAGTCATTTGTTAAGCTGAATACCATGAAACAACATTTTTCAAAAACTCGCTTCATATATTTGAAAACTTAGAGTGATTTCTTGAAGTAGTGTTTCAAGTGAAAAAGCACGAGTTAGATTTTAAGGTAAATTTAATTATTATCTATTTATTCATAAAAGTAAGACTTGTTCTGGAAAAAGATATTTGAAAAAAATAAATTCAAGCTGGTCACAGAGACAAATTTAGAGGCAATTTTATGGTTGTGGAGCATGGATTCTACTCACTATCCAAATATTTTGATTTAAAAAATAATGCTTCTCAACAAAAAAAATGCAGATGATAATTTTTTGATTTGGTACGACAGCATATAAAATTAGATAAATTAAATATTTTCTTAAAATTGCATGATTTTTTTAAGCAGTAAAGCCAATAATTGATCCTCACACCCATTTTGACCATTATGATCGCTGTTTTATACAATTTTGTTGCAAAATATGGTTCAAAAGCAAGATCAGAATAATTTTTGATAAATTTCAAATTTCCCGGGAATTCCCGGGATTTCCCGGGAAATTTGTTGAAAATTTCCCGTTTCCCGGGAATTTTGTAACCCCGGGAAATTGGACGCTCTAACCCAAATACCTTCATGGTTGGTTGAACAGACTTCTCTGAACATCATAACTATTTTGGTTAAATCAATGTTCAAATGTAAAGAAAAATGCTGTTCAAAAAATTTCATATTTTGGCTCAGTGAATTTCATTATATTGCGACCACATTTTAAGGAAAACTGTGAATTTTTACTACAAAACAAACACTATTTGGTGCAAAATAATTAGTTTGTGTATTTCGATTAGAATAAGTAAATCAAAATTAAGTAAACAATATTAAATTAGCGATTTTTATGAAAAGTTTGATAGGATTTCATACTATTGAATGAATTTGGCTATATCACAGTAAACAATGTTGTCGAAACGGTAGTTAACAGCATTTTAATTAAAAATGGATAGTTTTATTGAAAGTGCTTTTCCTTATCTACAAATATGCCTTAATAGTAAAAAAAAACCGTTAAAAATATAACCTATATATAAAAAATACGGGTGGCCGTCTAACCACCGGAAGCTCATCGCTGTTATTTTAACTTTTCCGAGGGACATAATCTAGGGAAAACTTCAATTTAATATAAACAAATATTTGAAGACAGGAAAACATATTGTTTTCTAACAAAAATGCATTTACAGCTATTTTTATACTATTTCAAACAATATGTTTGGCAAAGATGACTCATTATTTAGCATGAGGAACAGTATTGCTAACATTTCAGTAATATTCATTAGTATAGGTATTAAAACAGTGGGGTGGCCGTCTTAACCCCAGCTCCCCTAATCGAGTTTGTACTGTAACTTAAAAATGGTGCTCTTATCAACATTTCGCTAAAGTACTTTTGATTGCAAATTCAATTTTACATAGAAAAATAAAGTTGAAATTTTTTTGCAATCAATATTTCGATTTTTTGAAAAAAATGAGTATTGATTCAAATATTCATAGCGCGGACACATTTTGGAAATTTCTGAAAAGTTGGCATTTGATGTCCCCTAAAACATATCAGAAAAAAGAAAAAATATTGTATTTTTGCAAATCAAGTTAAAGTGACAAAATGTGAAATTAAAAATCACATTTTTTTACTGCGTGTCATTTTTTTCAGTGTAGTTCTTATCCATACCTACAACTTTGCCGAAGACACCAAATCGATCAAAAAAAAATCCTTCAAAAGATACTGATTTTTGAATTTTCATATATCATTTTTGTATGGGCAGCAGCCAAATTTGTATGAATTTTTTTTGACAAACTTATGATGCAAAATGGCGATTGCCCAAATGCCAACGCTCTATACCAAAAAGATTTTATTTGTATGGAAACTGTTCACGATACATGGTGCATGGTCGGAAACGCAAATTTAGCAGGAATAATTTATTTCCGCTTCAGGGATGCATTTTCGAGCTTCGGTGTCTATGAAGCATTTGTTAAAAATTAAATTCTACATCTTTTGGTCAAAACGATATTAGGGTGGTTTAACAATTTCTAATATTTTCAAAAACTATCTTCGCTTAGATAGAGGTATACTTTCTTGGGCAGTATTGTAGTACTAGCCATTTCAAACAACTTTGTCGAAGACACCAAATCTCTATCTCTCAATCTGATCATTCTACAGCATTTTATATGAAAAGCAGTAGGGTGGCCCATCAATAAAAAGTTTTTATTGCGTATCTTTTTTGTATTATTTTTGGCAATGTTGGTGTCTTCGGGACTTATTTAGAGCATACAAAAACGCGTCTTTTAAAATGTCAACGAAGTTGCTAGGTCATTTTGGTAAAAATTTACAGCGTTTTTAAAGTTTTTAATATGCTTTTTTCAAATGTTTGTATCCTTTCGAGGGGGACACAAAAAAATACGCTCCGCGGTGCATCTGAAAGTTTGAATCTTCTTTTTTAATATGAATATAACATCTCAAAGGGTTTTCTTAAACTCAAGTTACAGCGATTTAAAAATGGTCATTTTATGAGATTACCTTTTGAGAATGTTCTCTCTACGGCTCAAAAGTTGCGGGGTTTTTTTGCCCTAAAACTTATCAAAAAATCTCGAAAATAAAAAAAATACGTATTTTGGGAAAGTGAGTTTTTGTAAAAAAAGTTAATTAAAAAACGGCTATTTTTTCGTGCACCTATTTTTTTTTCTTCATATTCCTCAACAATACCTACAACTTTGCCGAAGACACCAAATTGATCAGGTATGTTGAAAAAATCTGCCGCCGAGTTATAATTTTTTGAAAAAAACTGTGATTTTTGGAAAAAAATCGAAATTATGCAAAAAAAAAGTTTTTTAAGTGCCACCCTAACAACCAACCATTTTCTAATATCGATATCCCAGCAACTAATGGTCCGATGTGTAATGTTAAAAGATGAAACATTTGTGAAATTTACCGAACTTTTCGAAAACATTATGTTTGATATTTTTTATTAAGCATAAGCATAAGCATAAGCATAGGTGCCCACCCGCAGTTGCTACTCCGTTATTGACCAGGACCTCCAGAAGTTACATCCACGAGCCGTGGAAGATCAGTGGGAGCTATCTTTCCTCGCTTCGCAACTTCTCAAAGGCCCCTATCATGCTGATCAATACCGGCGCCGGCCACGACCAGTGGTAGCGTCACGGGGAAGTGGATGGGAATGTTAGTCCGATACTTGAGTGATAGAGACCGCCCAATCGACTGCATCTCCGACAAAGTATCACATGAGTTTTGAGGGTTAGTAGATGGGTATGAGGTCAGGATTCACGAGTGGCAGTGATGTGACCATGAGCATTTTGTTTATCGGTTGAAAATTTTAAATCTTAGGCAGCCGGCTGCGGAAAGATAGATAATTGATCATTTAAAAAGTTTTTTTATCGAACGCGTGCCAGCCGAGCAGTAGTGCTATGGGCTGGACTTATCAGTATATTTTTACAATTTAGATAACGCGAGCAAATTTCAAAAATAGTAAATAAATGACGCTTTACTCTTCATAAAATCGATCGATGCGAGTTGGAATAAATTTTTACGATCATTTACGATGAAAATTATCGCGAAAAGAACAGGACTGCGCGTCCCCTCCACTGCACTTATGATGTCCAATAAGTTATAATAACCAATCACCCCATGCACACAAACAGCGACATAAAAGAAATGAAAAAGAGCATGCAAAAACAAGACAGCGCGTCCGCGTGGTCAGCGCACTAATGATGCCATTATTTAATTATAATAACCACTCACCCAAGCACACAAACAGCGACATAAAAGAAATGAAAATAAGCATGCAAAAACAAGACAGCGCGTCCGCGTGGTCAGCGCACTAATGATGCCATTATTTAATTATAACAACCACTCACCCAAGCACACAAACAGCGACATAAAAGAAATGAAAAAGAGCATGCAAAAACAGGACAGCGCGTCCGCGTGGTCAGCGCACTCATTATGTTTGATATTTTTTATTCAAGACTAACTTTTTCAAAGGGCCCTTCAATAATACCCCCTTTTGAAATGTTAGTCTTGCCTAACAAATTTTTAAAATATTGTTTTCGAAAAGTTCGGAAAATTTTACAAAAGTTTCATGTTTTAACATTGAGCAATAGGGAATCGGTTGTACCCGACCTTCTTCGATTTCAATGAAACTTTGTAGACATGTTATCCTAGCCATATATAAGCCATTTTTGTGTATATGGAGCCAGTTACACTCGATAATGGCATTTGAGAAGGGCGTAAGTGTTTTAAATATTTTTGTATTTCGTAATTTAAATATTGCTGTATCTCGAAGCCGTTGCATCGTATTAAAAAAGCGGTCAAAGACAAACTTGTAGGAAATTTGACGGGCTTTCCGAAAAAATACACTGAAAGAAAAAAACACTCCACTTTTATGAGATTTTTTTGATTTTTAAGTTTAAAGTCAAATTTGAGGGTGAGCTTACGGTTTTTTTTCGTTCAAAATTTTTGCGAAAATAGCCTAAGATTTTACAAAAAGACTAACGAAAAATGTAGGATGGAGCAACGCACCTAAAAAAATACAAAAATCATTTACTGAAACTGTTTTTTTTTTTCAAAAGAGCTCAAAACATCAAAATTTTCAAAATCCGAACACGAGAGTCGATTCTCCAGACAATTTTACATAAAAGTCTCCATATTGACCATTGTCCTAAGTCCAATCCTTGTGAAGTTACAGCGGTTTTAAAAATAAAAATGTGAAAAAATAGGGTTTTTGATGGTTTTTCGCAATTTCTTTATGACAGACTTGATTTTTTAGTCTCGAAAATATTTTTATCGGAAAGCTTGTCAAATTTCCCATAAGTTTGCCTTTGACCACATTTCAATTGGATGTATGGGCTTACAGATATAAGCTTATTACATTGCTCATAAGTGAAAACATAATTTTTTTTCAGTGTAGTATAGTAACCTGCATAGTAAATTAGTTACTCTGTGCCTACGCCCTTCTCAAATGTCATTATCGAGTATAACTGGCTCCATATACACAAAATTGAAATCGGAGAAGGTCGAGAAAAAAGTACCTAAAAAATTCCTGTTTTGGGCTGGAATTGCTCCATTACAAATCGGACCATTGAGATATCGATATTACAAAATGGTTGGTTATTTGGGTAAAACTTAGAAAACTACAATTTTCCAATTTCTTTTTCTTAAAGCTGCTGTATCTCAGCAACCAGAGGTCCAATCATCAATGTCTCTTAGACCATTTTATAGCAAATTTTCTAAACGTTTAAAAAAATATTTTTAGGAATGGCCTTTATTAAAAAATATGAAAAGTACTTTTCGATTTGAAATTCAATTTAGAATTACAGAATATTAGGTAATTTTTTTTATTGCATCAAATTTCGATTTTTTTTCCCCAAAAATCACTATTTCTTCAAAAAGTCATAACTCGGCGGCAGATTTTGTGATCATACTTCTCTATGGCTCAAAAGTTGCGGGTTTTTTTCCCCGAAAACATATAAAAAAATCTCGAAAATCAAAAAAATACGTATTTTGGGAAAGTGAGTTTTTGTGAAAAAAGTTAATAAAAAACGGATTTTTTTACCTTGTACCTATTTTTTCTTAATAGTCCTCAACAATACCTACAACTTTGCCAAAGACACCAAATTGGTCAGAAAATTCTCTCAAAAGTTACATCTGTTTGAATATTCACGTACAGAATCATAGAATTATCGAAATGACAATAACCATTATCGTTATCGTTTGTCCCGCCCGTGTGGATCAGTCGGAGGTTGCTGGTTCGAATCCTGCGGCGGGTGCTCTAAAAAATCTAAGTGTAAATATGGGTCCTTGTAGTTAAAAGGATGACACCTAGTGGTAGGTTCTAGCAATGATGGCTGACAGTTACAAAGCCAACTTCGTTTATTTCGTTATCGTTAGACGATAATATTATCGACGATATTTTTATCGATTAATAACCTTGAAGCTTCAATCTAGAGCTGGGACATATTTGATCATAATTTCAATTTTGAGAGACCATTTCTCATCATTTTGTTGGCACACACATCCAACTCAACTGCTTAACGAAAGTCACCATCAATATCTTTTCACTTGCGCTAACGTTTTCAAAGCGCTCAAGATATAAAATGCTTCCAACCACCGGCAACATGTTCTTTTGAGCATTACTTAGTCACTCACTTGAAAAATAATCCCGAAAAATGTAAATAATTAGCAAGCGCCATCAAAATAACAAACGCGCCAAGTCTTTTGACGTTTGACTTTTGACGACCCATTCCAATCGAAGGCTGAAGAAAACCGAGCGAGAAGCGAAGGCAAATAAAGAACAAAGGGTGGACACCAACACCACCAGGCAGCGCCTGTCGGAGTGAGCCAGTGATGCCAGGAAACTTTCTCTATAAATGCTACTTTTCGTAAATTTTGGCAGCACTAAGCAGACCCAAAAGTGCGCTGGAATAAAAAAGAACTAAGCTGAAAATAGGAAAATGGGCGTGGCCCAATGCATTCTCGTCTGATTAGAATACAATTGGGAAATATTTTTTTTAAATGCTTGTAAAAGTGAAAATGAACAGAAATGTTCACAAAAAGTTGCTCTACTCGTTGGTGTATATTTCCCTTGCATTTCAAAATTAATTAAAAATTCTCAAAATATCCTCAATTGTTCTCAGACTAATCCAACTTCCGTTCATTTTTTTTTCCTTTTCCAGCACAAAGGCGTCCCCTACTGCCACGTGCCTTGCTACGGTGCCCTGTTCGGGCCCCAGCTCTTCGGGCACGGAACGCGCGTCGAGTCGCACAAAAGCTTCGGCGCTCCGGAGCTCAAAAAGCAAACCCCTATCCGGTCACCGTCGGGCGGCGCCGGCACCGGTGGACCCCAGATCCCTCGGGCCCACCTGGAGGCCAAACTGCGCGCCTACAACCAGTTCCACGACAGCAAAAGCGCCGAGGTGCGAAGTCGCGAGGTCAACGGGCGGCTGGTGCTGGAGGGTGCGCTGCGCATTTACTGGGGCGTTCAGGGAATCATCCACCTGAAGGAGGACGACGACCAGCGGACGGTGGTGACGGTGCGGAAGCGAAACTCGTACCGGTTTAGCGCGAGTTCGATGGCGCAGCAGGAGTTGGACGACCAGGAGGACAAGGAGAATCTCAACCCGGACCGGAGCGATCCGATGAGTTCGAGCTTGACGGAGGGCGGTGACCAGAACGATACGACGACCATTTCGGAGAGCATTTCGTACGACACGTTGAGCATTTCGTCGGACCTGAACTCGATGAGCTCGTCGAAGCCGAATTCGGGGGAGAACTCGAAGGAGGTGTCGCCTAGTCACGTCGTGGGGGCGGCCAATGGAACAAACAAGTACGTTACACTGCCGCCAAAGCTGGACGTGAAGCAGCTCGAGTGGGACGAGATCGACGATCTGCTGCAGGTCGAGCGGAAGGTCGACGAGACGGAGAAACCCTACCGGACGATGCCTTCGCCGCTGCACTCGGCCAAACAGGCGTCGGCGTCGGATCACAGTGAAATTACGGAGAGCGTCACCGACACCGACTACAAGACGCTTACGCCGCACAGCAACTCGTCCTCTTCGGACAGCAATAAGACGAGTGCCACAACGACCACGCTGAACGGGACCGAGGAGGACTTCCGGACGCCGGAGGGAACGCTGCGGTCGCACGACTTTGACGCGTTCAAGATGCAGATGAGTCAGGAGTTTATCGACGGAGCGGCCGATTTGGGTAGTACGGATGGGACGCTGAAGCTGAACCAGCCGATCGATCCGGCGAGGATCAACGACTCGTTGAAGCTGTACAACGATTCGGTGATGAACCGGAGTCTGTCGGAGGAGCAGTGCCGGAATGCTGGGGTGTTTTCGCTGCCGCAGGGGAACATTACGGGTGAGTTGTAGTTGTCATTGTCATTTATTTTGTACCGGGTTCAAAATTCTCTTTCACTTGCGGTTGGAAGAAAACCTAGCAAGCCTTGGTTTTAGTCCACCATCTTGAAAACTTTCCACAAAACTAGACGTCAAAATTTCCGTGCAAAAATCCTAAAAATATCTCTCCCGCAACAAAAATGCATCGCCACCCGATGTTCTTCGAAACGACCTACAGCGCCGATTACACCCACCCGGTGGAAAATCGTGCCCAAGCCCTGCTCCGCGAACCCAACACCACGACCCCCAAGCTGTTTCTCTCCACCCCCGAACTGTCAACCCTTCGGCGACACTCCCCTCCCAGAGCACCCATGTCCCGTTCCCGACTGCACCGCCAACAACTTCCTGCCCAACCTGTGCCACACCCACCCGGCCGTCTACGCAGACCTCCAGCAGAACGCCGCCTGGGCCGACCAGTCCGGAGCGTCACCCCTCAAATCCACCTACCAGGTCGACTACGATCACCTGCAGGAGTACAAGCTGGGCCCGCTTCCGGAGGACACCAAGTACTTTATCCGGGAGTGCAACGGAACGGCGTGCGGATCTTGCTGCGCGGGGGGACTTTGCACCTGTCAGCTGTGTCCGGGGGGAGTGGACGGGTGTCGGGGGCAGTATCCGGACCATGGCGTGCAGAAACCGTCCAAAATTCCGCGCGGGTACGTTAGCTCGAGCCATTGGCCGGAGCGGCCGTATCAACAGGAAAGGTTGATGAGCGAGTATCGGGACCGGTTGAGCAGGACAGGGGATTTGGTGCAGCGGGAGCAGCTGCATAATCACCAGTGTTGTGATCAGCCTAGCAATTGTCGGCATGAGTTTTACTTGAAGAAGTGAAATTGAGCGAATAAACTGCTGGATTTTGAGTTTTCGTTTTTTTTCTTCTAAATTCTTGAATTCTGAAATTAAATTCTTAAATTCTTAAATTCTTAAATTCTTAAATTCTTAAATTCTTAAATTCTTAAATTCTTAAATTCTTAAATTCTTTAATTCTTTAATTCTTTAATTCTTAAATTCTTAAATTCTTAAATTCTTTAATTCTTAAATTCTTAAATTCTTAAATTCTTAAATTCTTAAATTCTTAAATTCTTAAATTCTTAAATTCTTAAATTCTTAAATTCTAATTCTTAAATTCTTAATTCTTAAATTCTAAATTCTTAAATTCTTAAATTCTTAAATTCTTAAATTTAAATTCTTAAATTCTTAAATTAATTCTTAATTCTTAAATTCTTAAATTCTTAAATTCTTAAATTCTTAAATTCTTAAATTCTTAAATTCTAAATTCTAAATTCTAAATTCTTAAATTCTTTTAAATTCTTAAATTCTAAATTCTTAAATTCTAAATTCTTAAATTCTTAAATTCTTAAATTCTAAATTCTTAAATTCTTAAATTCTTAAATTCTTAAATTCTTAAATTCTTAAATTCTTAAATTCTTAAATTTAAATTCTTAAATTTAAATTCTTAAATTCTTAAATTCTTAAATTCTTAAATTCTAAAATTCTTAAATTTTTAAATTCGTTAAATTCGTTAAATTCGTTAAATTCGTTAAATTCGTTAAATTCGTTGAATTCGTTAAATTCGTTAAATTCGTTAAATTCGTTAAATTCGTTAAATTCGTTAAATTAGTTAAATTCGTTAAATTCGTTAAATTAGTTAAATTCGTTAAATTCGTTAAATTCGTTCAATTCGTTCAATTCGTTAAATTCGTTAAATTCGTTAAATTCGTTAAATTCGTTAAATTAGTTAAATTCGTTAAATTAGTTAAATTCGTTAAATTCGTTAAATTCGTTAAATTCGTTAAATTCGTTAAATTTGTTAAATTTTGTTAAATTTGTTAAATTTTGTTAAATTTGTTAAATTTGTAGAATTTCTTAAATTTGCTAAATTTGTTAAAGTTGTTAAATTTGCTGAATTTGTTAAATTTGTTAAATTTGCTAATTTGTTAAATTTGTTAAATTTGCTGAATTTGTTAAATTTGTTAAATTTGCTAATTTTGTGAAATTTATTAAATTTGCTAAATTTGTAAAATTTGTAAAATTCTTTAATTCTTTAATTCTTTAATTCTTTAATTCTTTAATTCTTTAATTCTTTAATTCTTTAATTCTTTAATTCTTTAATTCTTAAATTCTTAAATTCTTAAATTCTTAAATTCTTAAATTCTTAAATTCTTAAATTCTTAAATTCTTAAATTCTTAAATTCTTAAATTCTTAATTCTTAAATTCTTAAATTCTTAAATTCTTAAATTCTTAAATTTAAATTCTTAAATTCCTTAATTCTTAAATTCTTATTCAAATTCTTAATTCTTAAATTCTTAAATTCTTAAATTCTTAAATTCTTAAATTCTTAAATTCTTAAATTCTTAAATTCTTAAATTCTTAAATTTAAATTCTTAAATTCTTAAATTCTTAAATTCTTAATTTAAATTCTTAATTTAAATTCTTAAATTCTTAATTCTTAAATTCTTAAATTCTTAAATTCTTAATTCTTAATTAAATTCTTTAAATTCTTAATTCTTAAATTCTTAAATTCTTAAATTCTTAAATTCTTAAATTCTTAAATCTTAATTCTTAAATTCTTAAATTCTTAATCTTAAATTCTTAATTCTTAAATTCTAATTCTTAAATTCTTAAATTCTTAATTCTAAATTCTTAAATTCTTAAATTCTTAAATTCTTAAATTCTAAATTCTTAAATTCTTAAATTCTTAAATTCTTAAATTCTTAATTCTAAATTCTTAAATTCTTAAATTCTTAAATTCTTAAATTCTTAAATTCTTAAATTCTTAAATTCTTAAATTCTTAAATTCTTAAATTCTTAAATTCTTAAATTCTTAAATTCTTAAATTCTAATTCTTAAATTCTTAAATTCTTAAATTCTTAAATTCTTAAATTCTTAAATTCTTATTCTTAAATTCTTAAATTCTTAATTCTCAATTTTTAAATTAAATTCTATTCTAATTCTTAAATTCTTAAATTCTTAATTCTTAAATTCTTAAATTCTTAAATTCTTAAATTCTTAAATTCTTAAATTCTTAAATTCTTAAATTCTTAAATTCTAAAATTCTTAAATTTTTAAATTCGTTAAATTCGTTAAATTCGTTAAATTCGTTAAATTCGTTAAATTCGTTAAATTCGTTAAATTCGTTGAATTCGTTAAATTCGTTAAATTCGTTAAATTCGTTAAATTCGTTAAATTCGTTAAATTAGTTAAATTCGTTAAATTCGTTAAATTAGTTAAATTCGTTAAATTCGTTAAATTCGTTAAATTCGTTAAATTCGTTAAATTCGTTAAATTAGTTAAATTCGTTAAATTCGTTAAATTCGTTAAATTCGTTAAATTTGTTAAATTTTGTTAAATTTGTTAAATTTTGTTAAATTTGTTAAATTTGTAGAATTTCTTAAATTTGCTAAATTCGTTAAAGTTGTTAAATTTGCTGAATTTGTTAAATTTGTTAAATTTGCTAATTTGTTAAATTTGTTAAATTTGCTGAATTTGTTAAATTTGTTAAATTTGCTAATTTTGTGAAATTTATTAAATTTGCTAAATTTGTAAAATTTGTAAAATTTGTAAAATTTGTAAAATTTGTTAAATTTGTTAAATTTGTTAAATTTGTTAAATTTGTTAAATTTGTTAAATTTTGTTAAATTTGTTAAATTTGTTAAATTTGTAGAATTTGCAGAATTTCTTAAATTTGCTAAATTTGTTAAAGTTGTTAAATTTGCTGAATTTGTTAAATTTGTTAAATTTGTTAAATTTGCTGAATTTGTTAAATTTGTTAAATTTGCTAATTTTGTGAAATTTGTTAAATTTGCTAAATTTGTTAAATTATTAATTTGTTAAATTTGTTAAATTTGTTAAATTTGTTAAATTTGTTAAATTTGTTAAATTTGTTAAATTTGTTAAATTTGTTAAATTTGTTAAATTTGTTAAATTTGTTAAATTTGTTAAATTTGTTAAATTTGTTAAATTTGTTAAATTTGTTAAATTTGTTAAATTTGTTAAATTTGTTAACTTTGTTCAATTTATTAAATTTGTTAAATTTGTTAAATTTGTTAAATTTGTTCAATTTGTTCAATTTGTTCAATTTGTTAAATTTGTTAAATTTGTTAAATTTGTTAAATTTGTTAAATTTGTTAAATTTGTGAAATTTGTTAAATTTGTGAAATTTGTTTATTTTGTTAAATTTGTTAAATTTGTTGAATTGCTAAATTTCTTAAATTTGCTAAATTTGTTAAAGTTGTTAAATTTGCTGAATTTGTTAAATTTGTTAAATTTGCTAAATTTGTTAAATTTGTTAAATTTGTTAAATTTGTTAAATTTGCTAAATTTGTTAAATTTGTTAAATTTGTGAAATTTGTGAAATTTGTTAAATTTGTGAAATTTGTTTTTTGTTAAATTTGTTAAATTTGTTGAATTGCTAAATTTCTTAAATTTGCTAAATTTGTTAAAGTTGTTAAATTTGCTGAATTTGTTAAATTTGTTAAATTTGCTAAATTTGTTAAATTTGTTAAATTTGTTAAATTTGTTAAATTTGTTAAATTTGCTAAATTTGTTAAATTTGTTAAATTTTGTTAAATTTGTTAAATTTGCTTCATTTGTTAAATTTGTTAAATTTGCTTAATCTGTTAAATTTGTTAAATTTGTTAAATTTGTTAAATTTGTTAAATTTGTTAAATTTGTTAAATTTTGTTAAATTTGTTAAATTTGTTAAATTTGTTAAATTTGTAGAATTTGCAGAATTTCTTAAATTTGCTAAATTTGTTAAAGTTGTTAAATTTGCTGAATTTGTTAAATTTGTTAAATTTGTTAAATTTGCTGAATTTGTTAAATTTGTTAAATTTGCTAATTTTGTGAAATTTGTTAAATTTGCTAAATTTTTAAATTTGTTAAATTTGTTAAATTTGTTAAATTTGTTAAATTTGTTAAATTTGTTAAATTTGTTAAATTTGTTAAATTTGTTAAATTTGTTAAATTTGTTAAATTTGTTAAATTTGTTAAATTTGTTAAATTTGTTAAATTTGTTAAATTTGTTAAATTTGTTAAATTTGTTAAATTTGTTAAATTTGTTAAATTTGTTCAATTTATTAAATTTGTTAAATCTGTTAAATTTTTTAAATTTGTTAAATTTGTTCAATTTGTTCAATTTGTTCAATTTGTTAAATTTGTTAAATTTGTTAAATTTGTTAAATTTGTGAAATTTGTTAAATTTGTTAAATTTGTTAAATTTGTGAAATTTGTTAAATTTGTGAAATTTGTTTATTTTGTTAAATTTGTTAAATTTGTTAAATTTGTTGAATTGCTAAATTTCTTAAATTTGCTAAATTTGTTAAAGTTGTTAAATTTGCTGAATTTGTTAAATTTGCTAAATTTGTTAAATTTGTTAAATTTGTGAAATTTGTTAAATTTGTGAAATTTGTTTATTTTGTTAAATTTGTTAAATTTGTTAAATTTGTTGAATTGCTAAATTTCTTAAATTTGCTTAATTTGTTAAAGTTGTTAAATTTGCTGAATTTGTTAAATTTGTTAAATTTGCTAAATTTGTTAAATTTGTTAAATTTGTTAAATTTGTTAAATTTGCTAAATTTGTTAAATTTGTTAAATTTTGTTAAATTTGTTAAATTTGCTTCATTTGTTAAATTTGTTAAATTTGCTTAATATGTTAAATTTGTTAAATTTGTTAAATTTGTTAAATTTGTTAAATTTGTTAAATTTGTTAAATTTGTTAAATTTGTTAAATTTGTAGAATTTGCAGAATTTGCAGAATTTCTTAAATTTGCTAAATTTGTTAAAGTTGTTAAATTTGCTGAATTTGTTAAATTTGTTAAATTTGTTAAATTTGCTGAATTTGTTAAATTTGTTAAATTTGCTAATTTTGTGAAATTTGTTAAATTTGCTAAATTTGTTAAATTTGTTAAATTTGTTAAATTTGTTAAATTTGTTAAATTTGTTAAATTTGTTAAATTTGTTAAATTTGTTAAATTTGTTAAATTTGTTAAATTTGTTAAATTTGTTAAATTTGTTAAATTTGTTAAATTTGTTAAATTTGTTAAATTTGTTAAATTTGTTAAATTTGTTAAATTTGTTAAATTTGTTAAATTTGTTAAATTTGTTAAATTTGTTAAATTTGTTAAATTTGTTAAATTTGTTAAATTTGTTAAATTTGTTAAATTTGTTAAATTTGTTAAATTTGTTAAATTTGTTAAATTTGTTAAATTTGTTCAATTTATTAAATTTGTTAAATTTGTTAAATTTGTTAAATTTGTTCAATTTGTTCAATTTGTTCAATTTGTTAAATTTGTTAAATTTGTTAAATTTGTGTTAAATTTGTGAAATTTGTTTATTTTGTTAAATTTGTTAAATTTGTTGAATTGCTAAATTTCTTAAATTTGCTAAATTTGTTAAAGTTGTTAAATTTGCTGAATTTGTTAAATTTGTTAAATTTGCTAAATTTGTTAAATTTGTTAAATTTGTTAAATTTGTTAAATTTGTTAAATTTGTTAAATTTGTGAAATTTGTTAAATTTGTGAAATTTGTTTATTTTGTTAAATTTGTTAAATTTGTTAAATTTGTTGAATTGCTAAATTTCTTAAATTTGCTAAATTTGTTAAAGTTGTTAAATTTGCTGAATTTGTTAAATTTGTTAAATTTGCTAAATTTGTTAAATTTGTTAAATTTGTTAAATTTGTTAAATTTGCTAAATTTGTTAAATTTGTTAAATTTTGTTAAATTTGTTAAATTTGCTTCATTTGTTAAATTTGTTAAATTTGCTTAATCTGTTAAATTTGTTAAATTTGTTAAATTTGTTAAATTTGTTAAATTTGTTAAATTTGTTAAATTTGTTAAATTTGTTAAATTTGTTTAATTTGATAAATTTATTAAATTTGTTAAATTTTGTTTAATTTGTTGAATTTATTGAATTTGTTTAATTTGTTAAATTTTGTTAAATTTTTTAAATTTGTTAAATTTGTTAAATTTGTTAAATTTGTTAAATTTGTTAAATTTGTTAAATTTGTTAAATTTGTTAAATTTGTTAAATTTATTAAATTTGTTAAATTTGTTAAATTCGTTAAATTCGTTAAATTCGTTAAATTAGTTAAATTCGTTAAATTCGTTAAATTCGTTAAATTCGTTAAATTTTTTAAATTCGTTAAATTCGTTAAATTCGTTTAATTCGTTAAATTTGTTAAAGTTGTTAAATGTGCTGAATTTGTTAAATTTGTTAAATTTGCTAATTTGTTAAATTTGTTAAATTTGCTGAATTTGTTAAATTTGCTAATTTTGTGAAATTTGTTAAATTTGCAAAATTTGTTAAATTTGTTAAATTTGTTAAATTTTGTTAAATTTTTTAAATTTGTTAAATTTGTTAAATTTGTTAAATTCGTTAAATTTATTAAATTTGTTAAATTTGTTAAATTTGTTAAATTTGTTAAATTTGTTAAATTTGTTAAATTTGTTAAATTTGTTAAATTTGTTAAATTTGTTAAATTTGTTAAATTTGTTAAATTTGTTAAATTTGTTAAATTTGTTAAATTTGTTAAATTTGTTGAATTTGTTAAATTTGTAGAATTTGCTGAATTTCTTAAATTTGCTAAATTTGTTAAAGTTGTTAAATTTGCTGAATTTGTTAAAATTGTTAAATTTGTGAAATTTATTAAATTTGCTAAATTTCTTAAATTTGTTAAATTTGTTAAATTTGTTTAAATTTGTTAAATTTGTAGAATTTGCTGAATTTCTTAAATTTGCTAAATTTGTTAAAGTTGTTAAATGTGCTGAATTTGTTAAATTTGTTAAATTTGCTAATTTGTTAAATTTGTTAAATTTGCTGAATTTGTTAAATTTGTTAAATTTGCTAATTTTGTGAAATTTGTTAAATTTGCTAAATTTGTTTAATTTGTTTAATTTGTTAAATTTGTTAAATTTGTTAAATTTGTTAAATTTGTTAAATTTTGTTAAATTTGTTAAATTTGTTAAATTTGTTAAATTTGTTAAATTTGTTAAATTTGTTAAATTTGTTAAATTTGTTAAATTTGTTAAATTTGTTAAATTTATTAAATTTGTTAAATTTGTTAAATTTGTTAAATTTGTTAAATTTGTTCAATTTGTTCAATTTGTTCAATTTGTTTAATTTGTTAAATTTGTTAAATTTGTTAAATTTGTTAAATTTGTTAAATTTGTTTATTTTGTTAAATTTGTTGAATTGCAAAATTTCTTAAATTTGCTAAATTTGTTAAAGTTGTTAAATTTGCTGAATTTGTTAAATTTGTTAAATTTGCTGAATTTGTTAAATTTGTTAAATTTGCTAAATTTGTTAAATTTGTTAAATTTGTTAAATTTGCTTAATTTGTTAAATTTGTTAAATTTTGTTAAATTTGTTAAATTTGCTTCATTTGTTAAATTTGTTAAATTTGCTTAATTTGTTAAATTTGTTAAATTTGCTTAATTTGTTAAATTTGTTAAATTTTCTAAATTTGTTAAATTTGTTAAATTTGTTAAATTTGTTAAATTTGTTAAATTTGTTAAATTTGTTAAATTTGTTAAATTTGTTAAATTTGTTAAATTTGTTAAATTTGTTAAATTTGTTAAATTTGTTTTATTTGTTTAATTTGATAAATTTATTAAATTTGTTAAATTTTGTTTAATTTGTTGAATTTATTGAATTTGTTTAATTTGTTAAATTTTGTTAAACTTGTTAAATTTTTGAAATTTGCTATTTTTTTTAATTTGTTAAATTTGTTGAATTTGCTAAATTTGTTAAATTTGTTAGATTTTGTTAAATTTGTTAAATTTGTTAAATTTGTTTTGTTTGCAAAATTTTTAAAAAAATGTAAAAATTGTTTCGTTTGTTAATTTCCGTCAATTCGTTTAATTCTATAAATTTGATTAATTCGTCAAATTATTAATGTTAGTCAAATTCGTTAAAATCTTTTTATTAGTTAAATGCATCAAATTCGTTAAATTCGTTTTTTTTCTTGAATTCGTTAAATTCTATAAATTTGATGAATTCGTCAAATTCGCAAATTAGTCAAATTCTTAAAATTCGTCAAATTAGTCAAATTCGTTTAAATCGTTTAATTCGTTAAATGTGTCAAATCGTTGATTTTGTTAAATTCGTTAATTTCCTTGAATTCGTTAAATTCTAAAAAAATTGATGAATTCGTCGAATTCGAAAAATAAGTCAAATTCTTCAAATTCGTCAAATTCTTCAAATTCGTCAAATTCTTCAAATTCGTCAAATTCTTCAAATTCGTCAAATTCTTCAAATTAGTCAAATTCGTTAAATGCGTCAAATTCGTTTTTTTTTAAATTCGATAAGCTCGTTAAATAAGTCAAATTTGTTAAATTCGTAAATTTCGTTAAATTCGTAAATTTTGTTAAATTTGTAAATTCGTTAAATTCTTCAAATTCGTTAAATTCTTCAAATTCGTTAAATTCTTCAAATTCGTTAAATTCTTCAAATTAGTTAAATTCGTCAATTTCGTTAAATTCGTTGAATGTTTCTATTTCGTTAAATTCGTTTAGTTTGTAAAATTCTTCAAATTTGTCGAGTTTGTTAAATTTATTTGATTCGTTAAATTCGTCAAATTCGTCAAATTCAATGAATTCTTTTATTTCGTTAAATTTGCTGAGTTCATAAAATTCGTTAAATTCTCTAAATTTGTTAAATTCGTTTAATTGTAAAATTTGTAGAATTTGCAGAATTTCTTAAATTTGCTTAATTTGTTAAAGTTGTTAAATTTGCTGAATTTGTTAAATTTGTTAAATTTGCTAATTTGTTAAATTTGTTAAATTTGCTGAATTTGTTACATTCGTCAAATCAATAAATTCCTTTATTTACAAATTTTACGAATTTCGTTAAATTCGTTTAATTTGTTGAAATCGTTGAATTCGTTAAATTCATGATATTTTTTAAATCCGTCAAATTCATTTTCGATAAATTTGATAAATTCGTTAAAGTCGTAAATTCGTCAAATAGGTGAAATTCGCGCGTTCAATTGGTTTATTTCGTTAGTTTCGTTAAATTCGTCAATTTCGTCAAAATCGTTAAATTCGTTAAAATCGTTGAATTCGTTAAATTCGTTTTATTCGTTAAATTCGTCAAATTCGACAACTTCGTTTATTTCTTAAAATATGTTAAATTCGTCAAAATCTTTAATTAAATTGATTTTGTTGAATTCGTCAAATTAGTTAAATTAGTTGAATTTGTTAAATTCGATAAATTCGTTAAATTCGTCAATTTATTCAAATTTTTAATTCTGAAAATAAAAAATATAAATAAAGTTAGTTATAAATTCAGTTTATTTTTTTATTTTTGAAATTGTGATCTTATTTATTTATGATTTTAGTTTTTCTACTTAGATTTTTTTTTTCATTTCTGAATTTTTATTTTTTTATTTTCACATTTTTAATGTTATTTTTTTTAATTATTTTTGTTATCCAGATTTTTAAGCGAAGATGGCGATCGAATTGTGAACGCCCGAAATGTCAAAGTCACGCAGTGGTACCAACATTATGAAAAAAGTGTGCCATGGCATGACAGTCACATTTTTTTTTCTAATGTTGGTGCTACTGAGCGATTTTGACATTTCGGACGTTCACAATTCGAACGCCATTTTCGCTTAAAAACCTGGATATATTTAAATTTTTGAAATTTAAATTCTGAATTCAATTTTTGAATTTATGAATTACGTCTTGAATCCTTGAAATCCTTCTTTCAGATTGTTTTTTGATTTTCTGATTCACTGAAATTATTTTTTTTTACTTGCCTTATTTTGGTGAAAATGTCTTTAATAATTGAGGTTCTGGAAAAGTTCAAACAAGGAATTTAAGTGGTCCTGGTCACTCTAGTTTATATTAGTCTCCCCTTATCATTAATTAGATAAAAAAAACCTTTTTCGACAGTCTCGCACTTCATTTATTGATCTCATTCAAATCCTACGAAGAACCTTCTTCCGCCAATCTCATCCTTTCCGCCCGCCTCAATCGTAAAATCCGGAATTCCTCAGCCGCATATCGTGGTCGAATTTGGCGTTCCGGAACACAAACTGGCAGCTGACGGCCGGAATGCACTGGCTCAGCGGTTCGCAGCTCGTTTTCCCACCGCACGGGCTGCAACACGGGCCGCAGGGGGCCACACAGCTTCCGCCGCAGGGTCCACAGCAAGGTCCATCGCAGCAAAAGCTGTTCGGCAGGCAGCACGAGTCGAAGGGGAATCCGATGCAGTACATGTTTTTTCGCTTCTTTTCCGGGATTTTCTTGAAATTGACTGGAAATTTTGACGTCCGCTGCGGTCCGAAATGTTTGAAAGAATGATTGAAAATTTGGGCTGTCGTTGGCAATGCCTACTAGATTATGGTTACTTTGGTTAAAAATCTTGTTTCTTTTCTTCACACAGATTCATTCCACGTGGAAAACGACGGCACGCTCAAACATCCGGACAACATCTCGTCTCCAGCAAAATCTCGAATTCTCAACGGAGCAGCGTCCCCAGCCAACGGTCGCACCCAAATCGCGTACCAGCGGCACCAGTCGGACTCAGCCTCGATAACTTCGCCCGGAACCGACACCGACACGTGGACCGGCGACCGCGGCTTGCTGCGGTCCAAGTCCCAGGGCAACGCGTACTCCGGCAACAGCTTCATGGACAGCGAGGACGAGGGCACGGAAACGCTGAAGGCGTCCGGCCGACCCCAAACCTCAATACACATCAAGATGGACTGTTACGACGAGCTCAATGGCGTCGGTTCCGCCGCGGTCGGAGTCGTGGTCAGTCCCACGGACGAAAGCATCACGACGGCCAGTCTGACGGAGGTCACCAGCACGGCGATGACGGCGTCCACCACGGTCACGACCACGACCGAGGACGACGGGGTGGTGCTGCGGAAGGCGCCCAAAACGGGCTCGACCGCGATCAAGCGACGGTCCGGCAATCGACGCTCGCGGACCAAGCTGAAGCGGCGCTGCTCGATCAACGGGCACTTTTATAACCGGGAAACGTCGTTCTTCACTCCGCCGCACGGCTCGCAGATGAACGTGTGGGTGTCCTCGATGGTCAATACTCAGGAGGTAACCAAATCGCAAAAGTCGACTTCGTAGATCTACAATTTCCAACCCTTATTTCCAGGTGATACAACTGCTGTTGGAAAAGTACAAGGTCGAAAGCCGGGCGGAGAACTTTGCCCTGTTTGTGATCAAGGACAACGGGGAGCAGCGCAAGCTGAAGGAGGACGACTACCCGCTGGTGACGCGGATCATCCTGGGGCCGCACGAGGATATCGCCAAGCTGTTCCTGATGGATGGGCAGCAGACGCCGGAAATTAGGTACGATTTCTGATATTATCCGTTAAAACCAGAATTTTCTAACTTTTTTTTTATGAAAACCCATTCAAATCGAGTAGTAGCGAGGTGGCGCAGTTTCTCAACCTGTCGATACCGGAGTGTCGGGCGATTCTCGAGCGGTACCACGAGGAGGAGCAGCGGGAGCTGCTCCGGATAAGGACGAAGTGAGTAGATTTTTACAATGTGAACTCAATGTCTTGCCAAATTTTAGTAAGTAAGATAGTATGTTAGAGACATACCCAAAAGACATAGGACAATTTAGAAGTAGAAGCTAATTTCATTTAACCAAATAAGCGTGTAGCATTAATAAACAAATTAATGTGTAGCACCTAAAATTCTTTGCAGTTAAGAGAAACTCTGTGGTGATAAATTTTGCTGAAATCTGAAACGATTTTTGTTATTTTCGAAAAAAAAATTGTAGATTGTTGAAAACACATTTTTAACAAACTTCGATTTGCATTCCCAATTCTAAATGTCTGAATTTAAAATTATAAAATTCTGAGCTTTTCAAACAGGGGTGCCCAACTTTTCGACTCGGCGGGCCAGATCCCATTTTTCTGAAGCAGTGGCTAGTCGGAACTAACGTTTGATAAAAGTTGAAAGTATTTTTTTTTTCATGAACTTATTTATTTATCTTTTTAATTATACAAATATATAAACTAGTGTAGCAAATAAGATTCATATATCTTGATTTTAAAAACGAAAAGCGAGGATAAATGAGTTTATTTGACTTTTTTTTATTTTGTTCTTTTTAAAATTGTTTTGTTATTGTTTTTGTCGATTTCAAATAATACCCTGATATCATTGGCTTAAAAACAATTACATAGAATTTGTCGTTTTTGTATTTTTTATTTGTTTATTTTAGAATTTTATGGATTTTTGAATTTTTTTAATTTAAAATGCGTATAGACATAGTGTGGTACACTACAAAAATTACTGCATACATTTATTTAAAACAAACCTTACCCGGCAAACTTAGGGACCTACATAGGGAAATGAAATGTTCTGGGAGAAATTTCTAACACCCAAAGTCATTCAAATTTAAGTTTGAAAAACTTGTAGTTTTTCTTTGGTGCTGGCACTTTTCTTGTGCCGAACAAGCACAAACATAATAAAAACTACCAGATTATTATCAACAACAGTTTTACAATACTTTTAGGAGCGGCCGTGGCTGACTGGTTACGGTGTTCGCTTTGTAAGCGAACGGTTCTGGGTTCGATTCCCATCTGCTCCCAACGAGAAAGTTAAGAACGCATAAATTTGAAATGATGAATATGAACGAAAAACTCAAAGTCGCTCGAGGCGGGGTTCGATCCCCCGTCCTTTGGTATGGTAAGCAAAAATGCTAACCAATAGGCCATGACGACTTGGTGAGCGTGGACTGGAATTAGGAATACTGTTACAGAGAGCGAGTTGTGGCGCTATAACCACGGCAAATAGTGTCCAGGGCATTCGTGGAAATAGGGACGTGGCGTTACATCGTGCTGCCATCTGGTTTTTTAAAGCGCAAGAGTGGAAAAGTGCTGAGTCATCGTCTAAAAATAGACGGCGTCCTATCTCGCCCAGCAAAATGATGTCGATAAAGTAGTCGGTTTCGATGAGAAAAAGTGGAAAACGTGGTCTAAAAATAGCGACGCCATCCCCCTATACAATGTCCCATCCCAGAGGGTCCCGGAGTACCAAACCTTCTTAGCATGGTGCTCCCAACGAATACAACCAAATCTCGGAGCCACGCTTCTTCCTCCCCTGTCGATTCAGAATTGTGTTGTTGTTCGAACACTCAGTGCTCAAACTCAACCCAATTACGAATCATCTCTGCGATACAGCTTCACGCAGTAGGCCTGGCCGCTTTAACGCTTGTGATGTTTCAATGTATTCTAATGCAATGGCGCACTACAAATGTTAATAAATGACAAGAAGAGTGCTAGGCGTCATCTAACCTAAGGCACTCTCCAGGATCCCTTCGAAAGATTGGCTGCGCTAGGGTCTGATTAGATTAGATTAGACAACAGTTTTACAATACTTTAAATTGTTTTAAGTCTCGTTTTTTTGCCAAAATTATTTTAAATTGATTCCAACCTTGTTCTTGCATGATCTTGTTGCTCGATTGGAACCTCGATCTGACAGTTCGATTGGAACCCTGAAGGTAAGAACAAGATTGTCCGTCAGACCTGGACGCAAACGCAAAATTTTGCGCCTGTCATCATAGCCTGCCAGTCATCGACCATTGAACAAAGCAACCCCTGCAAATTGTTCGACTGACAGTTGATGGAAAAATCGAACTGGCACAGCGTTCTGCGTTCACCACTGCGTCGAACGGACAATCTTGTTCTTAGCTTGAGAGTGACATTTCGCCTCTCCATATAGGCTCTCTAGCACAGTTTACGTCTGACAGCCGGAGACAGCGGTTGTTTTTTCTGCTGTTTTCGTGGCGCGGCACAGTGCTTACGGATGGAGGTGGAAGAATCCTCCGACGGGGACGAGTTTCGTTCCGTAAATGGAACGGGGAAGCGGAGGAAGACCCCCGTTGTCGGGGATGGCCCAGAGGAGAATCTTCTCAACAACAACAAGTTCAGCCCGCTGGCGGGGAACAACAACAACAACAATAACAATGGTATCCCAGCCGGGAAAGGAAGCGTCCCACCGGTCCCAGTGGTTCCAGAATACGAGCTACGCCAAGCTGAGGACTGTAATGTCGCCGTGCACAACCAAGCCAAGTTACAAGCTAACTCCGTGTGGGATCAAATTGCTGTGTTCCTCCGAGGAGCGTTTTGAGACCGCGCGGGCCCACTTGATTGCGAACAAAGTGGAGTTCTACACCCACGAGAAACGAAGCGAGCGGCAACTCCGCGTCGTCGTCCGAGGACTTCCGTCGGCTTCACCTGAATTCGTCAAGAAGAACCTCAAGGAATCTCAAAACCTGGATGCTGTGGATGTGCACGCCATCAAGAGAAAGGGAGAGTTCGCCTCGTCAGAGGAAACCCCGTACATTGTGACGTTCCCCAAGGGGTACACCAGCCTCAAGCAGCTGAGTGAAATCAAGCGTTTGAGAAGATTTCACATCCGGTGGGAGGCCTACCGGAACAAGCGGCCAAACGTGACCCAGTGCAGGAACTGCTTGCAGCTGGGTCATGGAACCAGGAACTGTCACCTCAAGGGGAGGTGCAACAACTGTGGGGGACCACACAAGACGGACGAGTGCGAAGTCCAGGAAGCCCAGCCACAGCGGTGTGCCAACTGCTCTGGTGCCCACGAAGCTACGGACCGCAGCTGCCCCAAGCGTGCGGATTTCATCCAGCGGCGACAGCAGGCGTCGAAACCGAAACCGCCGGCAAGGAAGGCGGAGAAGCAGAGTCCAGCAGTTCCGGCGTTCACGCCGGTGGAGTTCCCTCCGCTGCCGGGCGCAGTTCCGGACGGAAAATTGAAGGATCGCCCTCGACCCGCAGGAAGCAGCCAAGGTGGCCCCCGAGACGGTGGAGCCACGGAGAAGGAAGCCGGGGAGGTACTCTACAGTTCGGCTGAGCTGTGGGGGATTTTCTCCGAGTACATCGGCAGGTTCAAGACCTGCAAGACCCGCTTGGACCAAGTAACCCTCGTCAGTTACATGATCTCCAAGTATGGAGTTTAAGGAGTTTTTTTTTTGTTATTATATATTGTTTTACTAATCCTCGGTCCCAACCTGATCACAGCACCTAAAAGGACCTAATAAAAATTAGTTAAGAAAAAAAAAATATAGGCTCTCTAGACAAACTTTGTTCTGCCTTTTTTTCGTTTGTTGACGTTTTTTGCTTATACAGCATTCTGTGATCAAAATATGATTTTACGTAACTTTCTCCATACAATTTGCCGATGCTTCGGAATCGGTTCCAGAGTGGCCAAAGTTGTAACTTTTTGGCGTAAGAACCTTCCTTGGGCTTACACGAACCTAACGCAACAAAGTGCACCTCGATCCGACGCTCCGTATTGAACTGATTCGCGTTCAAACAAAACCATCGAAATTTTTATATATATATATAGATTGTCCGGAGAGCACGATGGGGATCAAATAAAAAATATATAAAAATAAGGAATTAGTGAAAATTACGTTTTGAACCATAAAGTGCAAAGAAACAATTAGGTTTTACACCGTGACGTCATTTGACAGCTCGTGCACTGTTTACATGGTACAAGTCCATGTAAACAGTGCACTCCTTTCTAACCTCCAAATCGAGTCGGCGTAAAACCTTATATTGTAGGACATTTGAGGATGGATATTTTATTTTTTTTTATGAATTCTTCAGACAATTTCCTATAAAATGCAACCAAAAGAAAGTCTTCTGGTCTAACAGTTGGAAAGTTACGAGTAAAAGAATAAAAAGTTTTTTAGAAAATCGTCAAAAGGGCAAATCCAAAGAAAGAGGGATGGTCCAAATCGGTGACGGTCGAGTCCTACAGTGTACCCAGTTGACCTGGAATGACCCATATTGTTTTAATCTTTTCCTCCCAATCCTAGATACGCGGAGCTCAAGCGACGGATCGTCCAGCGGATGGAATCGCTCAAGGTGAGGCTGTAAAACGATACATGCATCGTTGAGAGCCATCCCGTTCAAAGTCGACCCGTGAACCACAACAATCAGAATTTAATCAGAATTTCGTTAACATTTAAGCAAAATGTTTACCCGCTTCTCTAGCTTCTTTGGCGCGCAAGCGAAAGCGAAACTCTCGGACGATCTAATCATTTCAGCTAGTGGAAAAGCGTTAGAGTTTAAGTAAAAGAAGAAGTTGAAAACAAGTTAATCAATTATTTAACCAACCAATCATCTACACACAAGTATATCAAGCTCTAAAATAATATATTTACGAACTTTATTTTTTTAAGAATTTTAACAACTTTGTTTTTTTTTTTTAATTTCTTCCTTGTGAATGCATTTTATTTTTGAGTTTTAGGCTCTTCAAATTTGTGTTGAGGCAAAAGATAGAAATAAACCGAATAGTTAAAACGCAATTTGTGTACGTAATTCAATTTAAAATTCGCTGTTTTCGTATCACGTAGGGAGAAGTCATTTCGTTCAATCAGTCATATCAGTTAGGATTGTGTTGAGCTTTTGTAAAGAAAAAATAAGAATCAGGAAAGGAAAGGGAGTAACAAGGAAAGCTTTAACTCATGTGCGGTTAAATAAAATATTGTTAGAAATTATCTGGCAGCAGCAACAGCAATCCTCAGACACCACAATTAATAAAACAATAAACTTTACATTTGTAAGTAAATCGCACAAAACACACGGCGACGGCGTGCCCGGAACAAATTAAAAACAACTAAACTCAATTAAAAACCACACCACACACACAAATCGCTCAACGTTCAGTTCCCAGCAAACAAAACGAAAAGAAAAGAGTAACAGACTATTAAAAAATCAAATCAGCATGTAACCATCTTCTTCATTTCATACACCGTAAATTAAACGGCCGGAAAAGTGAACCCAATTGAATCATAACGAGAAGCAATGTGGGAGACTGAACGAACAACGGCAGCAGCAGCAGGTGCAACAAAACAATGTTCAAACCACCTCCCAAAACCGACTGAGAAGAATCACAAAATAGAGCAAAAATACAATAAAAAAATGATAGATTGTCTTGTCGTCGCCACAAATCAGGAAGAACCGCGTCGTGTAGCAAATCAAAAAAGCTGCCGCAAAAGCGAACAAACCGAAAATTAGCACTGATATAATATGGTAATGATGGCGAGCGCAAAACGCAATTTAAAACGCTGCAGTTGTGTAACTCACTTTTTGGCAGGAAAGAGAAAGAAATAAAACCTATCTCATTCAGAAAAGTAAGCGATGATTTGTGTGATTTTTATCTCATCCGAAAGCATGACTCTTCTTCGAACGACAACTAGCAGTGAGGTAAGTCAGGGTGTGAACTATATGGTTCAAGAAATCATGAAAAACGAAAAAAGCATGACAGTTTGAGCTCATTTGGTTAAGGTTTAGTGAGTCCACCATTAGCCTGAAGTTGTCATAAAATTTTAATCAATTTACTATTGAAAATTTTTACTTTTTACCTCTTACAGAAATTTTCCTAAAATCCATTCATTGTTTTACATTCTTGAGACATCTTGTATTTACTTCGTGGACATCAATAGTTAAATGGATTTATTTGATGATAAGTTTTTCTAATATATTTCTTATTACAGTCCAGACTCGATTATCCGAGGCCTCGGAAAAATTTCACTTCGGATAATCGAATCACGACATTTTTTTTCGTTGTCTAATTTTTGACTGCCGAGCTTAGGTATGACCTCTAAACTACGCTAAAATTATTTAGAATTTTTAAATCCAAGATGGCGGCCAAAATGGCGGTGATGCAATATAGAAAAATGCATTTTACTTTTTAATAGGCAATCAAAAACTCAAATTTGACCTTAATGGGGTCGTTAAACTCAAGTTTTATGTTAAAAACAAGAAAATTCAAAAATACGAAAAGCAAATTTCTTCGTGATTCGATTATCCCAAGTCCCATACAAACCTTCGGATAATCGAGGCTTCGGATATTCGAGTCTGGACTGTATTTAAATCAAAATGTTAAAATTTATTTCAATTTTAATTTAAAAACCCACCTTTCAATTCGAGGGGCGCGACAATGGCCTTAATGTCTGGAGTTTTTTTTGAAAAGGTCCAATAAACCAAATTTCCAGTTTTTGCTTTTTGGGTGTTTTTGAAACCGCCTTGAGTCAGGGGTATTGAAAAAAACCCAAAAAGCAAAAACTCAAAATTTGGTTTATTGGACCTTTTCAAAAAAAACTCCAGATGTATTTAATTTTCGAAGTTAATACATTAAGGAATTAAATTCCCTTTGTCAACTTAAATTTGACAGCGTGTAACCTGCTTAGTCGAAATCATTGATTTTTTCGCATCTCTTTCACGCGAGCTTCTGTCATGTTTGTTTTGACACGGTTTTTTTTTCAAACAAATTAAAATTCTATCCCGGGGAAAGAGAAACAACGGGAACGGGCTCCAAAACGAAATCAGTCTTTGCCGAGATTAAAGAGAAGCCTCCAGCGGCGGAGATGCAGATTCCTCCGTCATTAGCAACCAATTTCAACGAAGCTGAATCCTGTGTTGTTCCGGGGAAAGTGCATGGAGGTGATTCAAAATTGAGTCCAGCTGTGGACGGCGGAGAAGAAAACTTCTGTTCCGAAGGATTAGCGATCACGACAACGTTCTGGATGTGAGATGCTCGAGGCCATCCAGATCAAATTGGTCCCCGAATCGGAAGTGTCAAACGTTTTACGTCCATCGACTTCTGATCGAGACGCCGCACGTCGCGTGGAACCTGACCCAGCCCCTGTTCCCTTGGCTAACAAACCGCTACTAATCTGGTCGACAGCAACTTCATCTTGACCTGCCCATTCCCAGCTTATACAAGACTACATCAGGTAATGAAACAATTTCTGCGCTGGCGAAATTTATGGTGAATTTAACGATTATAACTTTCAGGTAAAGTTACATTTTCAACGACATCAGCACTATCATCATCCGGTAAATATTTCGAATCGAGCACAAGAAAAAACTGCAGGTTTTCCGCCAAGTTTGACCTGAACTATGTCAAAATGGAAACCACGAAGAAGTCTAAAAATTCTAAAAACTGCAAACTCGAAACGATGTAGAATCAAGCCATAAATAAAACAAATATAATTCAACAAACAATATATATTAAAAATACAGAATAATTAGCGTTGTATTTTCTAAAGAATGAGTTCGTTCTTTCGTGTGTTTTCCACTAGCTGGTGAACCATCGCCATCGGGAAGAATCCATTGTGGCCGCCGCCGCGTGGTGATTGTTTTGGCGCTGTTGGACTCGACCAGCATTTCGGCCACCGAGTTACCATTGTCGGTGGCATTAGGGCCGGTTTATTGGCGCTTTGTTTTAAGCATCAGCTGATTGTTGTTCCGAACCGTGGCCACATTGGTGGAACTGAGAAACGTTGCCTGCGAGGAAGCTCCTGAGCCAGCGCCGGTCCGCTACTGATGGGAGTGTCCATCAACTTGAAGGTCTTTTCCAGAACGCTGAGCTCGGTCGTTAGCTTCCCGGTCACGATGGCGGAATCCTTCAGCGGCGTCGTGGCCCGCTGCTACTTCTCGATCTGATCGAGCGTGTGCACCGGAATGGACATCAGCATCTGGAACAGTGGAAATTCGGAGGCGGCCAGTTGCTTTGTGGCTGCGAAGAAATTGACCACACTTTGCGTTGGGTCCAGCTGCTGCTGGGGCGCCGGCTGAACGCCGTTGATCGCCGCTGTTGGGAAGGAAGCTGCTTCCCGGTGAAAATGTTCACGTTTTTACCTGCGTTTTTACAAAGGGAAAAACAAATTGTATGTTTTGTCAATTTGCCAAGTTGATAGATAACCCAAATCTTACATTTCCATTTGCACCGGCCTTTCCCATGTCCAGTCCCGGAAAGGCACTCGTCACGACATTCACAGAAGCCTTGGATTCGTGATCGGAGACCGCTCGTTACGGTACAGCAAAAACAGTGGCTGGGGCTGCAGCTCGGTCTGGCCGTTGATGGACTAAGGATCGTACCGGTCACGGTGGTTTTCCGGAAGTTAGTGGACGATGCAGATTTGACGGTGGTATCGACGAAACGTCAATGGAAACCGCTTCTGGGAAGCCGCCTGCTGCGTGGCCAGAGCTCCAGCGCAGGACACTTTAGTTGTGAATCTGGGGGTCCTCCGGATGGTCCGCCTTCTAGGATTGGTTCCCTACTAGGTTCCCCAGCACCGCACGATCTTGGCAACAAAACGTTTCTACTAGAGAGCCTGGAGCTTATTAGAGAACAGACATCTCAAACCAAAAGTACCAATCGAAGCACGAGAACTGTCAAACGGAGGTACCAATCGAGCAAAATCCTTTGTCCAGGCTCTCTAGTTTCTACAACACAACAAAAAAAAAAACGCGCGATGTCAGACTGTCAAACCCGAGGTCAACCAATGTGGTGTAAAAAGAGGTGGCAATGTTTTGATCGTCCACAAAAGTTAATTCCTCGTTAATTAATTAATTTTGCCAGTTAATTAATTAATTTATTTAATTTTTTACTACTGTCCCGCCCCTCGTTTCAATTCAAAAAAGGCCGATGCATTTTTTTTTTCAAAGTTTCTGTCCCTCGGCCTCTGGCCGAAGGGGAGGGGTGCAAAAAAATATTTTTATCGTAAAGATCAGAAAATTTTACATTGGAATGACAATTTGCACTTGAAAGTTTGACACATGTATGTTGAAATAGAAATAAAAATAAATAAAATGATTGAAGAATACATTTTGGGCCAATTTTCTCAGGTGCAGAATAAAGTACCGTTTACATTATTTTTATTTATACCAATATAAATGTTTCAAACTATCAAGTGCAAATAGTCATTCCTATGTAAAATTGTCTCATCTTCACGATAAAAATATATTCAGATTAAAACAAAATGACCGAACATTTGAAAACGGCCTAAAATGCTTTTAAAGCGGATTTGGGGTTAAATGGACACTAGATGATTTTTGCGGCGCAAGTGATTATGTTTACTGGTTTCCTGGGACATGTTTACATAAGTTATGTGCATTTTGGATGGCCGCATAAAGCCTCCGCTTAAAATACACAGCGATTTTCAAAAAAATAAATAAAAAAATGGGGAATTGGGGCTAGATGGACCCTATGCCGTTTCGTGCGGTGGACTATCACCAATCAATTCCCAGACTTTTTACACAAGAGCAGTACTCTCAGATTTCGGTCATTCCATTTTTTTTGTATTTTTTCATCCGACTGAAACTTTTTTGGTGCCTTCGGTATGCCCAAGAAGCCATTTTGCATCATTAAACTCTCCATATAATTTTCCATACAAATTTGGCAGCTGTCCATACAAAAATGATTTATGAAAATTCAAAAATCTGTATCTTTTGAAGGAATTTTTTGATCGTTTTGGTGTCTTCGGCAAAGTTGTAGGTATGGATATGGACTACACTGAAAAAATAATACACGGTAAAAAATTTTTTGGTGGTTTTTTATTTAACTTTTTGTCACTAAAACTTGATTTGCAAAAAACACTATTTTTAATTTTTTTTATTTTTTTATACGTTTTAGATGACATCAAATGCCAACTTTTCAGAAATTTTCAGGCTGTGCAAAAAATCTTTGACCGAGTTATGTATTTTTTAATCAATACTGATTTTTTCAAAAAATCGAAATATTGCTCGTAAAAATTTTTCAACTTCATTTTTTGATGTAAAATCAAATTTGCAATCAAAAAGTACTTTAGTGAAATTTTGATGAAGTGCACCGTTTTCAAGTTAAATCCATTTTTAGGTGACTTTTTTGAAAATAGTCGCAGTTTTTCATTTTTTTAAATTAGTGCACATGTTTGCCCAGAAATTTTTTTTTTGAAAAGCTGAGAAAATTCTCTATATTTTGCTTTTGTGAACTTTGTTGATACGACCCTTAGTTGCTGAGATATTTCCATACAAAGGTTAAAAAACAGGAAAATTGATGTTTTCTCAATCTCACCAAAACAGCCCACCATTTTTCAATGTCGATATCTCAGCAACTAATGGTCCGATTTACAATGTTAAAATATGAAACATTCCGATCTCTTCGAAAAAATGTTTTAAAAATTTTTAAACCAGGACAAACATTTCAAAAGGGCCTAAAATTCAATATTACGCCCGTAGAACATTGTTACACTCTAAAAAATAACCCTGCAAAGTTAGAAAAAACACGAAATTTTAAAATAAAAAAAAATGTTCTAAATAAAAAATTACCCTTCTGGGTCAATGTAGATTCGAAAAGTACATTAAATTTCCCATATAATGTCATGTTCCAAATTTTTTTACAGTCGAGTAGTCCCCTTTTTTTGTATCGCACATAATTCTGTCAATTTCTCACAAAACTATGAACTTTTTGCATGAATTGAAAGCTTAGACATTCAACTATGTTTGGCTGATAAGGGTATTTCATCAGATAAACTCTTCGAATTATGCCAAGCGTTTTAAATAAATATTTTAAACCGGCATTTTCAAAATGTTGGGGGTAATTTGATCCCCCTTTCAACATTTTTAAGAAATCTTAAGCAAAATGTTTCTTATTAATCCAAACTTTTAATTTTCTATAAGATACAGCAATTTCACATTAAACCTGTACGTTTGTGTTCAAAATATAACAAGTTTAGCATGTAAAATATTTAAAAACTTAAAATTTTCTTTTTTAGACCAAAATTGAGCATGTTTTCAAAAGCTGGTCATTTTTGTTTACAAAACTTTTGAAAAATGGTTCAAACTGCAGTTAGTTATGTACAACTATACTGAAGGAAACTATGTACGAAAACCCAGCCCAATTATTTAATCTTGAGGCTGATTCGAGTGACTGTAAAAATGCAGGGATCCAGTCTCCCTAAACGCACTTTTTAAACAATTAATTGTAAAAATAGTATGACGATAAATTTAACGTCAAATGCGTAAGGGTTTTGGAATTGATATGTTTATCAAACAATTCATGTATAAAAAATATTTTTTTGAATAATTTTTGAGTGTTTTCAATACTTATCAAAACAAATAAAAAAGATCTCTTGGAAGTTTTTTGCAGCACTTTTTAGAAAAATGTGTGTAGCTCAATTTAAACATTTTTAATTTTTTTTTTCTTTGTTTTCTACAATGAGTTTTAGTCAATTTCGCACAACTTTCTAGAACAAAGCTAATTGTTTTACCCACATGCTGACGAGATACAGGCTTGGGATCAAGTGTCCCCGGGGATCAAGTCTCCCCACTCTCCCCTAACGGAAAACTTTTTTAGTGTTTTTATCGATGAAAAATACGTTTTTTTCGGAAATCTGAGTACACCATCAAATTGGGCGTCTAATTTTACATAAAAGTCCCTTTGACACCCAATTTCTATCTCATCACCGTTTCAGGCTGCAAATTATTGAAAAACACCTCTTTTTTCGCATGTTCAAAAATGGAAGGGGTCGTACCACCCCTCCGTCACGAGATATCAAAAAACGGACCTCGGATTCGTGATCCGGGACAAAAGTTACCCCTTAGGACAAAGTTTCACGCAAATCGAAGAGGGGTCGGGGCAACTGCTGTGTGAGCTGGCGGAGAATTACCCTTTTTTTTACTCCATTACAGTACATGTTACTAATATGTTTTTCCTTATACATTAAAAAGTGCATTAAAAATAATTCCGTAGTAACAGTTCAATAGGGCGAATCTGCGTTTGTAAACAAGCAGTCTATCCCCCTCTTAATTGACGTGAACTGTCACTTGAGCAAAATAGATAGACTGCTTGTTTACAAACGCAGGTTCGCGCTATTGAAATGTTACTACGGAATTATCTATTTTCATTCAAATTATTAACATTTTTGAATTCATGTGATTTCGCAAAAAAAAATTATTAAATTCAGAGCCCATCATGACAAGGAGGTTCGTCGCTGAAGCGCATTCAAATCGTTCGCCTGTTTGCTCCGGTTTTCGACCGTGGGAGATCTTAGCCTGCTGCTTGATGTGTGAAACGATGATGACTTCATAACAGTTCCCAATTAAACGAGAGAGAGAAAGAGATGGAAATAAAACTAAAAAAACCCGGCCACCAAACTGCCTTGAACGACCTTTCCTTTGGCGCAGCAAGTGCAAAAATTCGCAACTGGTTTGCAGCTGGCGGCAAGTGACTTTTGCGCGAAGTTTGCTCCGCAAAAGTGCATTCTCCGATGCCCCGATAATGAGCGACGTAAGCTGCGAGCTATAAAAAAATGGCTGATGACAAAAATAAACAATTTTTAACATATCTCGTGGGGTATTCTTCGTGGTTGCGCGCCTTTTGGGCGATATGAAAGTGAGTTTTCCTGCGTTCAGGTGGTTTGTGGACTGAAGATTACATGACGATTGCGAAATATTGGCCGGATGCCGTCTCGATAGATGAGTTGACAGCTCGCCATAATGGCCGCGAATGCTATAAATAAGATGTAATCGACTTGACTTTTATTAAAAGATCAAAAGCATGGATGAAAAAACAGAAAAAAGAAGAAATAATAATACAAATTTATGCTGCTTTTGCACTCTGCTAAATACAGGTAGTCAAACTAAGAACTGGTCTGGAAGAATGTTCACAAAATATCACTGCGAAAAAAACGCTGTAGGGGAGAGTGGGGAGACTTGATCCCCGGGGACACTTGATCCCAAGCCTGTATCTCGTCAGCATGTGGGTAAAACAATTAGCTCTGTTCTAGAAAGTTGTGCAAAATTAACTAAAACTCATTGTAGAAAACAAAGAAAAAAAATTAAAAATGTTTAGATTGAGTTACACACATTTTTCTAGAACGAGCTGCAAAAACTTCCAAAAGATCTTTTTTCTTTGTTTTGATATGTATAGAAAACACTAAAAATTATTCAAAAAATATTTTTATACATAAATTGTTTGATAAACTTATCAACTCCAAAACCCTTACGCATTTGATGTTAAATTTATCGTCATACTATTTTTACAATCAATTGTTTAAAAAAGTGTTTAGGAGACTTGATCCCTGCATTTTCACAGTCACTGGAATCAGCCTCAAGATTAATTAATTGGGCTGGGTTTTCGTACATAGTTTCCTTTAGTATAGTTGTACATAACTTATTGCAGTTTGAACCATTTTTCAAAAGTTTTGTAAACAAAAATTTCCAGCTTTTGTAAACATGTTTAATTTTGGTCTAAAAAATAATATTTTTGGTTTTTAAATATTTTACATACTAAACTTGTTATATTTTGAACACAAACGTACAGGTTTTATGTGAAATTGCTGTAACTTATAGAAAATTAAGAGTTTGGATGAATAAGAAACATTTTGCTTAAGATTTCTTCAAAATGTTTAAAGGGGGATCAAATTACCCCAAACATTTTGAAAATGCCGGTTTAAAATATTTTTTTAAAACGCTTGGCATGATTCAAAGAGTTCATCTGATGAAATACCCTTATTAGCCAAACATAGATGAATGTTTAAGCTTTCAATTCAAGCAAAAAAGTTTATAGTTTTGTGAGATATTTACAGAGTTATGTGCAATACAAAAAAAGGGGATCAAGTCTCCCCACTCTCCCCTACGTGTTGTGTACACACTTGAATGAGCATTTTGACCAAATTTGATGGTCCCAAAAAACCATGTCTTTTGACCATCGAATAACGGATCAGTTCTTGCGGTTTTTGGAACGAGTTTGGATTGTGCTGTTTTTTCTTTAGACCTGTGACACCTTTCACACATCATTAAGAGAAATTGAAAATAAATAAATAAAATGTTACTAATGCAAATAAATTACAAAAATCGTAAGATTTGATAACAAAAATCCACCTATCAAGTTCTATTTTGTTTTCAACCAACAAAACTAAAAACAAACTGTTTTTTAAAATATTTTTTGTATACAAAGTGAAATTGCTAGTTCGAATGGAACTGCATTTGAGTTGTTTTTCAAATGTGTTTCAAAACTATTGCTAAGCAGGTCTTAATTTAAAATTCACATTAGAATCCGATTCACGATAAGTTAAAACTCGCTTTCATCCATATTGTTCAACCGCCTAACCTGATTAGCATCTCGCCGTAAAACATAATGGGCGCCGCAGACGATGTGACGAACACGGCTTCTGGTGTTTCTGAATTCTTAATCAGGCGCAAACATTTTGAATGGTGCATGATTCCTGCTTGTCACTAATGAAATGAAACCTTCCTCTTCTTTACGGCTACGATCGTGCTCGCATTAAATAAAATATCAGAACCCACCTCAGAAGAATATCGAATCTCATCTCGAATCGCCGAACCCCGCACCGATCTTGCCGGACTCTTTGCCATAAAAATCGATGACTTATGGCCGCGAATGCTCGGACGCGTGGGGGTCAATCGCCAAAGTTAACGAGACTCCACCACCAACCAAACCAGAACCACAGAGTCAGAACGTTACTTCAAGCTATCGCCTTACCGGCCGCAAGAATGTTGCGGCCACTGACGTTGACCTCTTTAGTCTGGGAGCAAGCTCCCAGAAGCAGGTTTCGCCAAGATTTGAAAAGAAAACGCCTGTTGGTCGTTTGCTAATTGGTGAAAATGAGATAAGAACACCAGCTTTCTGTGGAGTTATTCATCATTAAACGGGTGTAATTTAATCGCTGCCTGATTGGAATGCCACTTGGTCACCTTATAAGCGACTTAAGATCGCTGCACGCTACAATGTTGCGCGAGCTCCAAATAAATTTATGACATTGCGAACCAATTTGCGTGCCAAACTGTAACTTACCGGAACACGGGCGGTTCTCCCCTGCCCGCCCCCCGGGTCAGCATTCCTAATCAACGAATCACCGTTGTCCGTTGAGGTTCAACGCGTTTGCCATAAACCACCCCAGCGCCACAATCTGAATCGTTTAATTACGACTATCAGTCACGTGAACGCGACGCGATTCTTGCCGTTTTTATTTAATAATACGAATATCCACAGACGACATGTGGTGGGAACGATACAATGTTGCACCACTCCCAATAGATAAACATTGGCGGTGGCGGCGGCTGTCCCGCGCCGGTGACCGTGGTCTCCAGGTGTGGACCTAAGAAATGGCTGCGATTAGTGTGCTTTTCATTTTACACTTTCGCGATCGAAAAGCCTGCGGGCGTGGTGCACAGACAGTTGGATGATGGTTTCACGGGTCAACGAATTTGAAAGAGTTTGAGCGTCTCAATGGCAAATTAGTCCAATTTAATAGAAGATCACGAGTCCACAAACCTGTGGGCCAAAAAGTCCAACAGAGCAATAGTCCAAATGAGTTTCAGGAATCCGTATCAATTTTGAGACGCATAGACTGCGTGACGCTTCGACTAACCTAGGCTAAGAGTTTATGCGTCTCAGTGTTTAATCTTTTTAGCTTCTAAGCGCCTCAGATTCCAACGTCTTAGGGCATCTCCACCGCAGGGACCTAATTGCGTTGCAAAGCTAATTTGGCACCCGCGTCAAGCCCACCGCGGTACTTGTGCGAGAGCTAATTTAGGTTCGAGTTCATCCGTGTTCATCCGAATCTAAACAAAACTTAGGTTAGCTCCGGGATCTACCGGGAGCAAATCGTCTGACGGATGGTCTTTTCAAGCAAAACAATGTAATTGGGCCAATGTGAGTTTGTTAACATAGAGTTTATCCTGCTCACGTCAGTAAATGTTTACATTAGGAGTGATGATTGATTTTTCGATTTCAATTATTGGAGTTTGGAGATATTTTCCCTTTCGTGCTGAGTTTACTCATGAAAAATGACTTTTGGTAATCTGGGGTGATGCAGTTTAGTTTTTTAGGTAAGATTGGGGCTGTGTATGTTTATTTTTGGTCAACGCATTGTCGACATGCAAGAGACAAGTCATTTGTATTGAGTAAAACGCAAAATTCAAGCATAACATCTTAAATAAGCTAATACGGATTTGAAAACCAGCAATCCCAGCAATCCTGATCTTAATTTCTTGAATTCTTAAATCCTTAAATTCTGAAATTCTGAAATTCTGAAATTCTAAAATTCTAAAATTCTAAAATTTTAAAATTCTAAAATTCTAAAATTCTAAACTTCTAAAATTCTAAAATTCTAAAATTCTAAAATTCTACAATTCTAAAATTCAAAAATTCTAAAATTCTTAAATTCTTAAATTCTTAAATTCTTAAATTCTTAAATTCTTAAATTCTTAAATTCTTAAGTTCTTAAGTTCTTAAATTCATAAATTCTTAAATTCACAAATTCTTACATTCATAAATTTTAAAATTCCTGATTTTGAATTCAATTTTTGATAAAAATAGTGTTTTTGAATGTTAGAATTTCGGGTTTTTCGTAAATTTATTTTTTCGAATATCTAAATTTTAGATTTTTAAGCTTTTGTAATTTCGACATGTAATTTCTGAATAAAATAAATACTTTAATATTAAAATTATTATTCACTTCTACATAAATTTTGTTTAGAATTTCCAAATTTATTTTTTTTACTATTGAGTTTTTCAGTCAGTTAATAGATATTTGTATGATAACAGTCAAGTTTATTTTCACTCTGGTTTCTTTCATTTCCGTGTGGATCAATTGAACAGCGCACTGGACTCACAATCCAGAGGTTGCTGGTTGGTACTAGAAATAGTGGCCGACAGCTATAAAGACAATTTCTGTTTTTACCGAGGTTTTTACTCATTTCGACCAAAAAACTATATCTGTCCATTTAATTTCAAAATTCTGCATGAGATTTGGCGGGAATTTTCAATATTATTATATGGAAACGTTTATGAGTTTCAGTCGCATACAAAAAGGAACATTCTTGATATATATTTGAATTTTAATACATAATTCAAAAATGTTTAAATTTTCTGTGATGATTTGCTTATATCAAAATAGGTGGTTGATTATTTATTTAAAAAAATACTTAATAATGATAAAAAACGCAATTTTTCAATTTAATAAAGTCGTTTTGAATTAAAGTACTGATTTCTTCAATATTCATTCAAATTTGAAATTCAAAATAAATGCAACTTCAACCAAACAAAGACAAATAATTCTAAAAATCGCTGAAAACATTAGCCACCGGCAGCTCGGGGACCTCTCGAGCACCTATCTTGGCTACTCGACGGATCCCCGATGACCTTTTTCTTCGCTGAATGAACTCGAAGGCTAATTTAGCTTTAGCTTTGCTACCCGCGGTGCGAAAGTTGGGGTGCAAACATGTCGGGAGCAAATCGGATGAACTCTTTTAAAAATTTGAAAATGATATTTTATTGATGTAAGTAAACAATTAGGACATATAATGCAATTGGAAGCATGTTCTATCATGCTAGAATGTAGTTTTATTGATTCCGATCAACAAAACGGCTAGAATTTGAAAATAAATAAATTAGATCCCCGCGGTGGGCTTGATTCGGTTGCCAAATTAGCTCCCAGCGGTGCGAAAACGTGCATTAGGTACGGAGCAAAGCTAAAACTGGGGATCCAACCGATAGGTTTGCCACGCAATTAGATCTCTGCGGTGGAGATGCCCTTAGAGTCCGATCATGTCACAGTCCAAGCGTTTCAGAAATCCAGTGTCAGAGTCCTGAAGTCTGAAAGCAAGGCAATTCCAGGAATTTAAAGTGCATGGATTCAAACGTCCAAGAATCCCTGAAGTTTTTGTGCCTATGATTTCAAGCGTTTCAAGTTCAAAAGGTCAAATTCCAAGCGTCTTAAGTCGAAGCGTCTCGGAGTCCAAACATCTCAGAGCCTCAGCATCTCCAAGGGTTCAAACGATTATGACTCCCAGCATCTCAGAATCCAGGACACTCAGTCGCCAGCCAGCGACAAGTTAAGACGTGTTTTGCTCGTGTTGTCATCTCGCGTGCTTGGAATTTTTTGACAGATGGAGGTGGAGGAATCCTCCGAGGAGGAAGATTTTCGTCCCGTCTGCGGGAATCGGAAGCGGAAGAAGTCCAGCGAGGTCACTGGAATCGGCATCGAAGGAGAAAAAGTTAAGAAGACCCTGCTCAACAACAACAAGTTCAGCCCGCTAGCAGATAACAAAAGCAACAACAATGCCAGCCCAGCAGGAGGAGGGGACGTCCCGGCGGTTCCACCACCCGGCCAGTCGGCAGGTAAACAAAAGCAAGCACCTTTGGTGGTGAAGAACACCACGGATTTCTACAAGCTCGTGGCGATAGTGGAAAGTTGTAAACTTGGTTTCAAACCGATTTACAAACTAACCCGATTTGGAACCAAGGTGACCTGCTTCTCTGTCAAACATTTTGACAAGTTGCAAGAGCTACTCAAGAAGAAGAAAGTGGAATTCTACACCCACGATCGGCGGAGCGAACGAAATCATCGGGTGGTTCTTCGTGGTTTTCCTGATGAACTGAAACCGGACGAGGTCAAGTACCTTCTGAAGAGGGATCACAAGCTGGACGCGCTGGAGGTGCATATCATCAAGCGGAAGGAAAAGTCCACCGTGGACGAAACTCCGTACATTGTGGTCTTCCCAAAGGATACACCAATCTGAAGAAGCTCTCTGCAATGAAAGTTGTGGCAAGCACTATCATCCGGTGGGAGGCCTACCGGAACAAGCGGCCGAACGTGACCCAGTGCAGGAACTGCTTGCAGCTGGGTCATGGAACCAGGAACTGTCATCTGAAAGGGAGGTGCAACAACTGTGGGGGTCCGACAAGACGGACGAGTGCAAAGTCCAAGAAGACGAGCCGAAGCGGTGTGCCAACTGCTCTGGAGCCCACGAAGCCACGGACCGCAGCTGCCCCAAGCGTGCGGACTTCATCCGGAGGCGCCAGCAGGCGTCGAAACCAAAACCGCCAGCAAGTAAGACGGAGAAGCAGAGTCCAGCAGTTCCGGCGTTCACGCCGGCGGAGTTCCCTTCGTTGCCGGGTGCAGTCCCGGACGGAACATCGAAGGATCGCCCTCGCCCCGCAGGAAGAAGCCAAGGAAGCAGTGGCTCCCAGGACGGTGGAGCCACGAAAGAGGAAGCCGGGGAGGTGCTCTACAGTTCTGCTGAGCTGTGGGGCATTTTCTCCGAGTACATCGGCAGATTCAAAACCTGCAAGACCCGCTTGGACCAAGTAACCCTCGTCAGTTACATGATCTCCAAGTATGGAGTGTAATGAGTTTTTTTTATTTTTATTTTATATTTTGATTGTAAACTGATCCTCGGTCCTAACCTGGTCGTAGCACCTTAAAGGACCTAATAAAAATAAGTTATGAATAAAAAAAAAATCTCAGAATCCAAGAGTCAAAGAATCCAGAAGTTGCAAGTCCACACAGCAACTTTCTTTCACTGAATTTCAGTAAAAATTTACTGAAATCTGCACTACTGAATCTTCAGCAAGTTTTTCAGTAAATAGTAAATTGCTGAAACTTCAGTTTCCTGAAACCAATCAGGATGACAGATGGTTAACTGGATTTTCAGTAAGTTTGAAAATGTCAAAATGACGTAAAAAGCTGAATTTTCAGCAATCGAAAATCTGTCAAATAAAACTGAATTTTCAGTAAGCACGAATTGTCAAACAATACTGAATTTTCAGTAATTCTTTACTGTCAAACTGAACTGTGTCTTCAGTTAATCCGTATAGACGAATTCAGTTTGAAATGGCCGCTAGGTGGCCAATGGTGTTAGAAATGACAGCTTCCATGTATTTGAATATGGGAGCTCAGGAAAACTCAATTTTTAAGCAATAAAATGATTATTTATGATAAGAGTATTGATTGATTAGGTGCACAAAATGTGTCTAGAATATTATTAAAATAAAACTGTTCGAAAAATTTGCAATCGAGATAAGTACACCATTCGATTCAGCAGGAATTTTGGGCACCAAAAATATATAGTTTTCATATGTTAAGTATTCTATTTTTAAAGAAAATTAACAAAAAGTATGAAAATCGAGACATTTAGTATGGGAGCTGTCAAATCTCTCACCATCAAAAAGCAGCGTTGAGCTTTCGCTGGATTTGTCTACAGGCCTGGGTGAAACTGGAATCACTAAAATGGCCAGAGCTCAGCGAAAACTCAACCAATTGGCATTTCTTTATTAGTTGAACTCGTTAGAATGTCTTTTTCCAAAATGACCCGCAGAACCCGGAAATGTTCCGGTGGCCGGAGATATTCCGGTGTGTCTCTGGGTCAAAGTGGGTTAAAAATTGCCATTTTTGGGTCCCTCATAATTTTTTTACAGAACTCTTGGGAAAAATAAAAAACGATCTTTGTTCTGACCGCAGACAGTGCTGACCGTGGATATTGAACCACCGTGGATTTTCCGGATTGAACGGGCAGGTTTCCTACCCCGAGGACGCGGATAAAATCTCAACTTACAACTTACGCTTCCAGAACAAACTAAAATGGCGACCAAATAGACTGGCAGAGCAAATGTCAGAAACATAAATAGACTGGCAGCAATGTTACTAATTTTCAGTAAATTTGATACGGTTTACTGATTTTCAGTAATTCCAAAAGACTAATGCTGAATTTCAGTAAAAATAGGATTACTGAAAATTTTCAGTAAACTTATTTACTGAAAACGAACATCAGAATTTGGTGTGCAAGTGTCTCAAAGTACCGTCTACAGGGGTGAACTGGGACATCAGTATTAATTGGTATAGCAGTTTTTAGAGCACTTGAAAACTTCACAGAAAATAATAATGGTAATATTCATCAGGAAATGGTGACAGATTTTGTGTCCAAAAAAAAAATGATTAATTTCACATCAGAAAATGATGAATTTTCATCAGGAAAACGTTCATTGAAATAAAAAAAAGTACCAAATTCCTAAATTCTAGGAATGTTGCCTCTTTTTCTTATTAAGTAATCCAAAAAACCCAATTAGTAATTAAGAAAAGGTTGCAAAATTCCTAAAATTTAGGAGTCTGGTACTTTTTTTATTTCAGTGTTGCTATATTTTTGATGTTCTGTGTCTGTTCTATCCAAAACCAGACAAAAATATCCAAATATTGTGCAGTAAACAAGTTATAAATGCAGTCCCAATTCGCACTATTTGTTCCGATTCAATACCGATTCAATCATTTCAAGTACAATATTTCAAGCGTCTTATAGTCCTAGAGTCTCAGAGTACAAGAATCTGAATTTCTTGCGTTTAAGCGTCTAAAAGTCCAAGCGTCTCAGACACCAAGCCTCTAAGAATACAAACATCTCAAATCTAAGCGTTTCCGATTCCAGGTGTTTCAGATTCAACTAGTCTCAGAGACCAACAGTCTCAAAGTCCAAGAGACTCAGACTTCAAAATTCAGAAGTTCATTTGTTCATGTTTCCAAGCGTTTCTATTCTGAACGTCTCAGATTCCAAGAGTCTAAAATTCTCATATTCAAAGTCCAAGCGGCTCAAATTACATGCTTCTCAGAGTTGAAGAATCTCAAAGACCAAGCGTCTAAGTGTCAAAATGTATCAAAGTCTAGAACTCTTAAGTCTAGACGTCTCTGTTTCCAAGCACCTTAGAGTACAAGATTTCAAACGTCTCAGATTTCAAGAATTGAAGTTCATTTGTTTAAGATTCCAAGCGTTTGAAGACCAAGAGTCTCAAGTCCGAGCGTCTCAGATACCAAGAGTCTAAGATTCTAAAAAAATCCCTGAGTTCGTGCGTCTAAGAGTCCAACAGTCTCAGAGGCCAACATACTCGGAGTCGAAGAGCCTCAGATTCGAAGATTCTGAAGTTCATTTGTTGATGATTCTAAGCGTTTCAAAGACCTCGAGTCTCTGGGCGTCACAGATTCCAAGAGTCTAAAATTCTCAAAAATTATCAAGTCTGAGCGCTCATAGTCCAAGCGAGGTAAAATTACAAACTTCTCAGAGATCAGGAATCTTAAAGTTTAAGCGTCTTAAATTACAAGTGTTTCAGAGTATAAGCAACTCAGATTTCATGCGTCTAAGAGTCCAAGCTTCAAGCGTTGCAAAATTCACGTACTTCGAAGTTCAAGGGCCTCAAGTTAATGCATTTTTGATTCCTAGCGTTTCAGAACCTAAACGACTTAGAAATAAAGCGTCTCAAATTACAAGCGTCTCAAATCACAAGTGTCTCAGAATCCATCCCTCAAATGTAAGCATCGCAGAGTCCATTCATCTGCATGTTTAAAGTCTCCGATACCGAATGTCTTAGATTCAGAGTGTCAAACGTTTAAAGATCAAACATCTCAAGTCTATGCACCTTGAAGTCCAAGCGTCTAAAGGTGTCTCAAAGTCCAAGCAACCCCAAGTAGCAGTGATCCAGTGATGTTTACAAGAGTCTCAGGATTCAAGCGTCTCAATTTGCACGTGTCTCAAAGTTTAAGCAACTCATATCAACTCAATATCTCAGAGTCAAAGCGTCTCAGAGTTCAAGCGTCTCAAATTCTTAACGTCTCCGAGTCTAGGCGTCTCAATTAATAAGACTTTCAAATTTTAGCATATCAGAATCCATGCGTCTTAAAGTCAAAGCGACCCAGAGTTCAAAAGTCTCGGGGTTCAAGCGTCTCACAGCCCAAGCGTCTAAGAGTAGAAGAGTCTAAAAGTTTCACAGTTCAAACATCTCAGATTACAAAAGTATCAAAGTATAAGAGTAGAGAGTTTAAGGGGTGAAAAAAATCGACATTCGACAGTGATATGTAGGATTAGTGAAATTTCACGATTTCGCGGACAGCCTGAAATCCGTGAAATTTTTCTCAAAATGATTTGTCTAACTCAAATAGGAATGAACATAATCTTATGAACTGCTGTAGAATTAAGTGAGTGTTCAATTTTTAACATAGAGGCAGTGATTTTTTAAATTTATCAATTTTCTCAAATTAAGTTTGTTTTTCAAAATAACAACATAATAAATATTTCATCCATACAGACTATTTCAGTAAATTTTATTTTCAATTGAAAAGCTTGATATGAAACATTTGCAGAATTGTTCTGATTTTCAGTGTTTTTGGAAACTAACTAAGTTAAGTATTTTTTTTTCGCTGTAATAACAGTTTTACTGCTATTTTATTTGAAACGTATAGTTTCAAAAGAAATGGAAAGAATCATGATTTGTTTTATTAAAAATAAAATGAAAGCTTTGAAATCAACTTTTAAAAACCTTACAGATTTTTTCTGAGGCCTGTTTAGTTTTAAGGGACCATCCATAAACCACGTGGACACTTTAGGGGGCGGGGGGTATGGCGATTGTCCACGATCCATACAAAAAGATTTTTTGTATGGACAATTGTCCACGAAGGGGGTAACAGATTCCCAAAAAAGTGTCCACGTGGTTTATGGATTTGGGTGGACAATTCCCGTGAAAGTTGAAAAAAAAACTTTGATTTCGTTACAAATTTTATTACTTTTTACTTTTGATTAAAAATTTAAATTTTGATTCAAAATTTAAATTAAAAAAAAAAACAAATTATTTCATTCATTTTTGCTGGACAAGATTGTTAAATCATGCTTTGATATGAAATTCAATAAAATGAAGCAAATCAGCGAGAACTTTTTAACTTTAGTCGAATATTAAAAAAGGCAGTTAAATTAATGAGAATACGCATTCATTTCAAAATACACATAGAGCCCATCTATAAACTGGGTGGAATCTTTTTTGAAAATTAGGAAAATATTTTTTGTATCACGTTCAAATTTATGAAAGCTTTTTTTTTTTTGTTTATTGAAGAATAATATTGCTTATTGCGAGATAAAATCACGTTTCTCCTTCGCTGTGAGTGACGGGAGATTATTGCCGCCTTATTACCGCAGTGTAAAAATCAGCAAGTTGAACTGAAATTCTGCGTTGATTTGGCTGTCAACTTGGTTTGTTTTGAATAGTTTCCAAAAAGTCAGCTCAAAACTCAAGGCAACCTTTGACAACAGCCAAAAAATTGTTCTGCGGTTGTCATGCGGCTGTCATGCGACCATTACCTCGCGGTCGTATCACCGCGCGTGAACTCTAATTATTGACGCCCGCAGTAATATATAATGAAGCATGAAAAGTAGTTTCTGTGATTCAAAAATAAGATTTTCAGAGTTATTTTAACATTTTTCACGTTCTGCGAAAATTGCATGAAATTTGGTGTTTTGAAATTGAGGTCCCCGTGAAATTTGCAATTTTCGAGCGTGAAAAATCACTAAGCCTAGTCATATGGTTTCAGAGTTTAGGGATCTCAGATTCTAATTGTATTAGATCGAAAGATACAGTATTTATAAGGCCAGATTTAAACATATTAAGGTTTAAGCGTCCAATATTTTAAGAAATCATGAATCCAAGACCCCAAGATTATATAATAACAATTACTAAGTGCGTCCAGCCCGGGAATTCTCGGGACAAAATTTCCGGGTTTTTCCAAAACTGGGAATTCCCGAATCCTCGATATGCATTTTAAAGCATTTATATTTGTTTTCAGCATATATCAGCATTAAGTGCCAAACATTGAATATTACGTCCATTTAAAATGCTAGTCTTGATCGGAAAATTTCACGAATTTTTCATGTATTAACATTGAAAATCGGACCATTATTGAGATATCATCAGCTGTGTGCTATCTTGTGACAACGACCATTTAGTACTTTTAGAGAAAATCGATTTTTAAAGTTTGATGATATATATTTTCAAAACTATGAATGGTAGAGCCAAACTTTTTGAAGCAATCGGTACGTATACTATCGCTTAATAAACGCCCCAAGTTTCAACTAATTTGGTTACACCAGTTAAAAGATACAGTAAATTATGTAATCAAAAATCTGAAGAGCACGTGTCACAAGTGTGCACAGAATTCCCATAGAAACTAAAATAAGCTCAAATCAATGGTTTATCGACTTAATCAGTATTCTAAACGTCTCAGACTCGAAAAGACCCAGGGTTCAGAGTTTAAGTTGCCACATATTCAAGCGTCTCGAAGTCTAATGGTCGCAAAGTGCTTGAACGCCGAGGCGCCAAACCTTTGGGATGGTTGTTCATTGACGAGTTTGGATGTTTGGACTAACAGACTGTTGGTCAACATTTTAGGCGTCTAAGGGTCTAAGCGTCCGACACTCCTAGAGTTCAAGATTTCAAGACTCTGAGAGTAAAAGTTACTATTTAGAAACAGTCCAGGCACCTCAAAGAATGAGGTTTTGAATAAGTTCGTGTGTGAATACTGTTGAATTGAGAATACCTGGAGTTAACAATGTTAGAGCTCAAAAATAAAAGTCTCAATATTAAGGGTCTAATTGCTGAGATTTCAAAAGACCAAACATTAAATGTTTATGTCAGGATAAGGTTTTCAGTCTTATTTAAATTATTTGTATCAACTATTACACACAGTTTTATCCAATTTTCTCTGACATCTTATACGACAACTTTGTTAATTATGGAGTTCGGCCGTTGCGGAGGCTCCCATAACTTGGACGCCGCCACTTTCGATGGCTCTTCGCGGCGTTCGCTATGAGAATCTTGATTAAAGTAAATACGACTTAAAGAGCGAGGCGCCATCATGCTGGGACGCCACAGCTTCTGGGCGTTTTGAGTTTTGCGATATACCTACTCTTGCCAGAGTGGTACGCAGTTTTGGAGTGCAATTAATCAACAACGATACTCTACAGAGCGTTGAGAGGATTACGGCACGCGGTCTTGCAATCGCGCGGGAAAGTGATTAAATATTTAAATGAGTGTAGTTTTGAGCGCGGTTGTCACAGCTGGTAAATAGAGTTGGAATTACATTTCAGTCTTGTATCAAAATACCAATAAATGGAATTAATGGTTACAGAATCAATACTCCCTACCGATTGAGACGGCTTTGTTACAATACAGCAAAAAAAAAAAACAAGTCAGTTCGTTGAGCCCAATTTTATGGCCTGCGCATGAAATCACGTACGAATCATTTAATCGTGCACCGTAAACCCTACGCTGGCAAGAATGTTACATGTGCCCTTTCTGGGGTCGCAAAATTGCCCTGTTCTGTTAACCCTTGGTAAGAACGATCCATCAATTTGATATAAAAAAGCTCATCATTTTGACAGGTTGCCATAATGGCGCGTGCCATAATGGCTACCTAAAAACATCTAGCTAAACTAATTCTACTTTCACTTTAAGGGATAGCCCTGCCTAGGTTGTTGATGTATTTATTAGAGGAAAACGCTCGGAAATGAAACTCTTCCAACCGAGGAGGTTCGTCCCAGGTGCGTGCGTGAGCAGCATAATGATGCGTTGTTGTTGCCTTCGCGAGCGCGCGCCTGCGCAAATCTTCGGCTGAGTTATCCGCAAACATACGTGAAATTATTACGCTTGGGCGATTTATTCCCATAGCTCATGTGCTGTTTCTACTTCAGGGACTTGGAGAAAATTCAATGAAATTGTGAACTTTTTTAAATTTGAGTCTATAGAAAAGAGGGTTGAATTCTTTCCCTCCGTGCTTCAACACTTTTAGTTATGAGTTGGCTGAACTTGATATCTATATTTTCATCGCCCTCAACAACAACAACAGAAAGAGGTGTAAGTTCAGCAACATTTTTCTCCGCTCAACTCCTGCCATAGCCAGACGGGAGAGTCCCTCCGGATATGGCCACTGGGAAGACACGGGATGCCCAACTTAGAGCCGCGGGCGCAAATCATATTATATAGGCTCTAATTTGCGCCCCCACCAAACAAAGTCTCGAAGTCTTTGGACGGTGTTCATCATAATCATCAGCGTGCCATAATTATTATTAGCAATAATAGCGCTTTATGGCGGTGCCCTATTCTTGGATGGGAGTCACACGAGTGGGTGAGACTTTGTATAAGGTTCTTGAAAAAGGAAGAATCCTTCAGCTATAGGCGTTTAGGCGGCGCGAATTATTCCGGAATGTGGTCATAGGTGTTGCTTCAAGATCAGCCAACATGATCTAGGAAGAAATTGTTGTTTTATTAGGGCAGTATAAGGCTGCAAAACTTGAGTGAGCTTGTTTTATTGCACGTCAAATTGACGACTTTTAACACATTGTAGAATGCCTTAAAACTCTTTTGTCAAACAAAGCATTCAAGTATTCACGGCCACTCGAAGCTAGTCTGTCCCATATGTAATATCGTCAATTTTGAGGTTATAATGCAGTTCGGTTCAAAATCATGTAAACTATCTGAAAAACCAATAAAATTAAGTACTTTGTTCTAGAAACCCGGAGTAAATCCATTTTTCCTGAAACTCTACACGTAGCCTTATAGGCGGGACAAATTTGACATGCGTTTTTCTCAATCAATCATTCTATCCCCTTCTTACTTGACGTGAACTGTCACTTGAGCAAAATGGATAGACTTCTTGTTTAGTAGCCTGTCCCATTTTGAGGTCATGTCGAGAAATTTCAGGTGCTCACTCCTTAAATGATAGATTATGATGTTAGAAACAATGTTTTCTTAGACAAGAAAAAATAATAAAATACTTTCTCGCACCCCCTAGTCGATTTACTGAAAAAGTCACTTTTTTGAACAAATTTTCTCTTGGAATCAATACAAAAACTTATTTTAATTTTAGGTAGCCTATTTTTCCCAGTAAAACCAAAACATGCATCTTGTAGAAAATTTCATGGCGAACATTTTTCCTTCTGAGAAAATGCAGTTTCGACAATCCAGAGCCGAGATATTTGAGTTTTAGTGAGAAAAAAAGTGTTAATTTTCAAAATTTCGCAGAATTCTGAAGCAAGGCCTACTAATTACACGATGTTGCTAGCATGTGTCGCAAAGGTCAGGGTATGCTTTCTTATAGTAATTTTGGCCGCTGAATCCGAATCTGAAATCAAATTTCGTGTTAACAGTGATGTTTTGGAGCTGAACCCTTTTGGAATGTTATTCGCGTGTTTAAATTGCTCGCAAGTTCGGTCATACTTTTTTTCGGTTTTTGTTCCACTTTGATTGATAGGTATTTTACTCGCAGAGCTGTTTATGTTTTATGTTTTTTACGTTCTGATTATCTTAAGCAATTCAAAAAATTGCATATTGTTATTTAGCGGGGGCTATGAGACTATCCATAAACCCCAATTTAAATTGCAGCGATTTAAAAACGCAAATAACCTTCCAAAAGGGTTTAGCTCCAAAACATCACTGTCAACAAGAAATTTGATTCCAGATTCGGATTCAGCGGCCAAAATTACTATAAGAAAGCATACCCTGACCTTTGCGACACATGCTAGCAACATCGTGTAATTAGTAGGCCTTGCTTTTGAAATCTGAGAAATTTTGAAAATTGGCACTTTTTTTCTCACTAAAACTTAAATATCTCAGCTCTGAAGTGTCGAAATTGCATTTTCTCAGAAGGAAAAATGTTCGCCATGAAATTTTCTACAAGATGCATGTATTGGTTTTACTGGGAAAAATAGGCTACCCAAAATTAAATGAGCATTTCTAAAAAATGTTTCAAAATATGTGATTTTTTCGACATAAATCCGCCTGGGAAGGTCCAAAAACTTAAATTTTGGTCCAATATTGATAGTGCATCTTAATTTCTGGACAAAAACCTATCGTCAAACAAAAAACAAAAATCGAGGAATTGGCCGTGAAAATTTTTCAACTTCATTTTTCGATGTAAAATCGAATTTGCAAACAAAAAGTACTGTAATGAAATTTTTATAAACTGCACCGTTTTCAAGTTATAACCATTTTTAGGTATTTTTTTTTGAAAATAGCAGTAGCAGTAATTCATTTTTTTAATAAGTGCCCATGTTTGCCCATTCTTGAAAAAATATTTTTGAAAAGCTGAGAAAATTTAGTATATTTTGCTTTTTTGAACTTTGTTGATACGACCCTTAGTTGCTGAGATCAATCAAATGCAAAGGTTTAAAAACAGGAAAATTGATGTTTTCTTAGTCTCACCCAAACAACCCACCGTTTTCTAATGTCGATATCTCAGCAACTAATGGTCCGATTTACAATGTTAAATTATGACAAATTCGTGAAATTTTCCAATCTTTTCGAAAACAATATTTTTAAAACTTTTAAATCAAGACTAACATTTCAAAAGGACCAAACATTCAATGTAATATAAGTCTTGAATAATTAAAATGAAAATATTGTTTTCGAAATAGGAAAATTCTCAGCTTTTCAAAAATATTTTTTTCAAAGGTGGGCAAACATGGGCACTCATTTGCAAAAAAAATAATAAATGCTACTATTTTCAAAAGAGTTACAGTCATCCCTCATATTTGGAACAGTTTACAGATCGGCCAATTTTCAACAAATCATGGAAAATCGATAGTCGAACATAATGATTTGCTTTTACCTTCATGTGAAAGCTTTTCTTGCGATCTTTCGATTGATGTATAGACCGGCTGTATATTTTTACTTTTTTTTATCAAGTTTTTAAAGAAAAACATTGAACCCTGAAATCCACAAATTCGGAACAATTTTTTCTTACGAGGTAAACAACCTTTTTTTTTCTCTCCAGGAGTGCTTAAATTTAACAAAATAATGACTTCACACTCTGAAACCAATAAAACTCATACTTAGTAATGTTTTATGAATGGTCTGATATTTTTTTGGTGAAAATTTCAGTTAAATTCAGGTGTTCCACAATTGTGGGAGACACAATAACATCCCACAATCATGGAACAGGCAATTTGGATGCAGTGTTTTGCTGCTCTGGTTAAAATAGTCTTGAAAGGCAGGTTTTGTTCAAAAAGTACTACTTTTACTAGTGTAATGTCCAAATAAAGGTTCTAAAAATAGTATGGTTGACAGAAAAGTAGCATTTTGCATCCTATTGACAAATTACCACAAAAGTGTTCCGAATTTGTGGGTGTTCCGAATATGTGGGATGACTGTACCTAAAAATGATTATTACTTAAAAACGGTGCACATTTCACTATTCACTACAGTACTTTTTGATTTCACTACAGTACTTTTTGATTGCAAATTCGATTTTGCATCGAAAAATGAAGTTGAAATTTTTTTTGCGACCACTATTTGGATTTTTTGAAAAAAATTGTATTGATTAAAAAAAAACATACCTTGGTCAAAAAATTTTTGCACATTCTGCAAATTTCTGAAAAGTTGCAAATCAAGTTTAAGTGACAAAAAGTGGAATTAAAAATCTTTAAAAAAATATACCGGGTACATTTTTTTCATTGTGGTCCTTATCCATACCTAAAACTTTGCCGAAGACTCCAAATCGATTAAAAAAATCCTTCAATAGATACAGATTTTTGAATTTTCATGTACCGATCATTTTTGTATGGACATCTGCCAATTTTTTATGGAAAATTAAATGGACAAACTAATGATGCAAAATGGCTTCTTTAGGCAGACCGAAGGCACCAAAAAAGTTTCATCCGGATTAAAAAATACAAAAAAGAATCGAATGAGCCGGTCACATTTTTTTTTGTTGAGCCTTGATACCACTGCGACCAATTAGAGGAATATTGTGGTGTGACCCTTTTTTTTATAGCAAATCAGGTTAACCCAACATCATGGAACGATGAGAGGCAGCTCCTGTTTACTGCGTGTTGTCCCAGTTAGGTACGACTTGTTTTATAAAGTCTATCACCCTACTAGGACGGAATATATTGATATTGAAGGGCTGTAAGACCCCTTTTCCGAAAAATGAAATTCTACTTTGGGTCAGGGCACCGCAATTGCAAAGCAGGTGCTCTGATGTTTCATTTTCAATATTACAAAATCTACAAATTGCGTTTGGGATTTTCCTCATATTGAATAAGTGATATTTACATGGACAGTGACCAGTTAATAAACCAGCGATCACCCTTAAATTCTTTTGTCTAGTTTTAGTAATTCTCGAGAAAGTTTCTCTTTGGAAAGATGAATTTTTTGCCTGTCTAGAAGAATCGGTAGAATTCCAAATAGATTGTATTGTTGATATTTCCCACCGTTTGAGCTCCATTTTTAGAGAACAGTCTGGAACACCAAAGAAAGGTTCTGGGCCAATGAAGTCGGCATCAGATCCTTTCCTTGCCAGGCTGTCCGCTATTTCGTTTCCTAGAATTCCACAATGCCCAGGAACCCAGTAAAGATTAACCGCGTTATTTTGGGATAATTGCCTTAGTAAATAGATTCCTTCCCATACTAGTCTTGACTGGCAGGTATACCCTTTCAGAGCATTCAGTGCTGCCAAGCTGTCAGAAAAGATACAAATATTAGCAAATCTATAATTCCTTTTAAAGCAAATGTGCAAACATTCAATTATTGCATAAACTTCGGCTTGGAAAACTGTTGGATATTGTCCCATTGAAACAAATGCCGGTCACATAGAGTGAAACTTTTCCAGCTGTCATAGAAAACTTCACAGAAGATTGATAGAAAGTTTAATTCCATGCTGCACTTAATCAGTGAATGACATAAATGTTAAACTGTCTCAAATAAATTAACTACCACCACCCATGCTGCACTTTTAATTTCTCGATAGAAAAAAATGTGGACAGTAAACGCTTCAGTTTCGCCAAGGTTTAATAGATTTGGGCTCTCTGAACACGCTTTAATCGACAGAATCGAATTTTAGTGGATTCCTTGTCAGTAAATACTCACCCTTCACTTTTCCACATTTTCTCGAAATATTAGAGAGGGATCAAAACATAAAATAAAAATTGCAATAGCCTAGACATTAGAGAACCTATAATTTATTAGAGAACGGACAACTCAAATCAAAAGTACCTCTCGAATCAGGAGAACTGTCAAACGGAGGTACCAATCGAGTAAAAGACAATGGACATGAAATGATATACATTTTTTTTATTATGGGCAGAGGGATATTTAAAAATGATTTTGAAAATCTAGGGATTTATCAAGTCTCGTTTGATCTATTCAGCAACCGTGTGGTGTTATCGAAACTGATTTCACACCTTTAACGATAAAATAAATGTTTTTTTATTCCATCTCATAAATGCATCCAATAAGTCCGAAAACGTGCGTCTGTAACTTGACACCTCCGCGACAATTGCCAAAGGTCTGTCCCCGGCTGAGCTTATTGCAAATTTGATTCCCCGCTGCAAGGCCGTCCGCGCCGCAGGGGTCTAGATCATACCTGCCTGAATGTCTGAGTCTGCACTTCAAATCAGCCTCACGTGCCCAACCGATCATTACCCTCCAACGCGTGTTGCTGGCTACAAACGACTTGTGCGCGCAAATTATAACACAGGCGACGAACCTCAAAATTTGCACGCGTCACACGTCAGCTCTTCGACCGATGCTCTACGATGGTCTGGAGTTGGCGCTCGTTAGTGAGATGCAATGTCCAGCAGGACGGCCGGTAATTCATGATTTTTATTCGTCCCTGTAGGCCGCATGGCGCGCACAGTCCGACCAATTGGGGCCCCCGTTCATTGATTGGATTGTGGAGAGTGTTTCATCCGAAGAGTGCAGCAGGTGGAATGACCTTTTGGTCAATTCGGTGTACTACACGAGTCACCAATTACTCAAATCAGGACGGATTGCAGAATTGGTCTCCGATGACCGTTCGAGGAGTCTTGCGCGAGGAGACCCTTGTTAGGCAAATCACGAGCAGCGGCGAGCTTGTTTCTAGTGGGCCCATTTCGGATACATATTGGAACAAGCTAATTAACCCAAAGAGGATTCGAGAGACGTGAAAAGAGCCCCCTCTAGTCTGCGATGGTTGATGTCTTAATTAGAACTCGCGCCATCGCATCGAGCCGACTAGAAGAAGACATCAACGGCTTGGGAACAACACAGAAAAAAAACAGCTCAGACGAAGACGTTTCAACTTCGTGTAATTGTACATAATCGCTAATCGTCTGAGGATCTTCCTTTGATTCGCGTTCTGAAAAGATCATCTTTCTTCGTGGTTCCAGGCGTTGGGATCGCACCTCGGCACCCGCAAAAGATCACCTCACCGTCACCTTACAATGAAACTACAAATTAAGCGAAATTTATCTTCTCTTTGGATACGGATGGGTAATGATCAGAACTGTTCGGTAACCGGGACGGAGCAATTGTTTAAGGTCAATTGATTTTTGCCTTCCTCACCTTACTGAGGAAAGGCTATAAAATTACTCGAAAAATGAACTTCTTAATTTGATCTCGTAGACCTACCTTCACGTATACCTATCGACTCAGAATCAAATTCTGAGCAAATGTCTGTGCGTGTGTATGTCTGAAAGTGCGTGCACCGGAAAAAAATGCACTCGATTATCTCCGGACTGGCTGAACCAATTTGGGCCGTTCTGGTCTCATTCGATCAGTCTTAGGGTCCCACAAGACCTATATTAACTATTATGAAGTTTTGTAAAGTATTTCAAAAGTTATGCTAAAAAAACGATTCTGGCTAAAGTTTGAAAGATTGTAAAAAGGGTGGTTTTTGTAAGAAAACCCGTCTGATCATACATTTTTAGAAAGGTATTTGAAAGACCTTTCTAATGAGCCCAAAACATTAAAGATCTGATAACCCTATCAAAAGTTATGAGCACTTAAGTGTCATTTGTACACATTTTAGAGGCCGGATCTCAAATATGTTGATGAAAAAGTTGTCCGGATCTATCATGCGACCCATCGTTGGATAGGTAATCAAAAGATCTTTCCAACAAGCCCAAAAGATTGAAGATCTGACAAACCTATCAATAGTTATGAGCACCTAAGTGTCATTAGTACACATTTCAGAGGCCAGATATCAAATATTTGGATGAAAAAGTTGTTCGGATCTATCCGGAGATCTGGCTCCCGTGATTTTGTTGATTTGAAACTCCCGGGAAAAATGAACGGATATATTTTTTTACTGCCTTAAGGCTTAAAAAACTTTAAAGTAATATAACTATTGAAAGTGAACAATTTTCATGAAACAGCCCCGTAGATGTTGTTCTAATATTACGTCCAATGATTTTTGGGATTCTAGACCCCATACTCCATGTAGATATGTTGTAAGAAGTAAAATTAAGATAAAATTTGTAGGTTTGACATTCTTACTACAGAAACAAATATGTGGTGGATTAAGTAACGTTTTTTATGTTGATTGTGTAACTCGTGATGTTAATAAGCAAACCCCTTATGTTTATATATCAAAATTTTTATAATTGTCTGCTCTACAACTTTGTAGAATATTATTATACTCTAAAAAATAACCCTGCAAAGTTGGAAAAAACACGACATTTTAAAATGAAAATTTGTGTTCTAAATGAAAAAATGACCCTTCTGGGTCAATGTAGATTCGAAAAGTACATTAAATTTCCCTTAACCCTTTCAAGCCTGAATTTTCAAAAAAATATTTTTTTAGTTAATGATGGGAAAATGATTCTTACGACCATACGAAAATTATAGGCTGGTTTTGAAAATTTTCATTTTTGGGTCATATATGACCCATCAGGCCTGAAAGGGTTAAAATAACATGTTTAATAACATTTTTTTTACAGTCAAGTAACGGAAAATGGGAGAATTTATAAAACTTTTTTAGTGTTTTTTTCGATGGAAATAATGTTTTTTCGGGATTCTACGTACGCCATTAAATCGGGCGTCTAATATTACATAAAAATCCCTTTGACACCAAATTTGTATCTCATCCCCGTTTCAGGCTGCAAATTATTGAAAAACACCTCATTTTTCGCATGTTCAAAAATGGAAGTCACGAGATATCAAAAAACGGACCTCGGATTCGTGATCAGGGACAAAAGTTACCCCTTAGAACAAAGTTTTACGCAAATCGAAGATGGGTCGGGGCAACTGCTGTATGAGTTGGCGGAGAATTACCCAATTCAACAAGGAAAAAATAAAAAATGAATATTAAAAAATCTGCATCTTGAAAAGGAGTTTTCCGATAGATTTGGTGTCTTTGGCAAAGCTTAAGTTTATGTAAAACTGTTTCGACAAAAATGGGTGCAAGGGAAACATAAAAATAAATATGAATATAAATGTCTATTTTGTATGACCAACCCGCAAAATTGCTTTGTTTGAAAAAAAAAAAAAAAAACTAACTTAATCCACCTATGTGGTTGGCGCCTTCCTCAATTTTTACCAACATTTGGTGATATGATGGGTTTGGACACCAATTCCATCCATGGCTTTCCACCTAAGGTACTCGCGATTGAGTGTGTAGTAGTGCGGTTGTCAAAATCAATTTCTCAATAAAAAATACACAAATGTCACTTAAGAGGTCATAACTTGAGACTGAGCGTTGCCAGATCTTCAATCTTTACCAACGATGGGTCGGATGATGGATCCGGACATAGTATACAAACATTGAAGTGAGATCCGGCTCCAAAAAAGTACATAAATATCACTTAAGTGGTCATATCTCGAGACAGCGTTGCCAGATCTTCAATGTTTTGGACTCATTGGAAAGGTCTTTTGATTACCTAACCAACGATGGGTCGGATGATGGATCCGGACATAGTATACAAACATTTAAGTGAGATCCGGCTTCAAAAAAGTACATAAATATCACTTAAGTGGTCATATCTCAAGACAGGGGTGCCAGATCTTCAATGTTTTGGACTCATTGGAAAGGTCTTTTGATTACCTAATCAACGATGGGTTGGATGATGGATTCGGACATAGTATACAAACATTTAAGTGATATCCGGCTTCAAAAAAGTACATAAATATCACTTAACTGGTCATATCTCGAGACAGCGTTGCCAGATCTTCAATGTTTTGGACTCATTGGAAAGGTCTTTTGATTACCTAACCAACGATGGGTTGGATAATGGATCTGGACATAGTATACAAACATTTAAGTGAGATCCGGCTTCAAAAAAGTACATAAATATCACTTAAGTGGTCATATCTCGAGACAGGGTTGCCAGATCTTCAATGTTTTGGACTCATTGGAAAGGTATTTTGATTACCTAACTAACGATGGGTCGGATGATAGATCTGGACATAGTTTTCATATAGATAAGTGAGATCCGGCATCAAAATTCCAGCACCTGATTCGCAACTCTGACACTTTTTTATACGTAACTTTTGAACTACTTATCGGATCTTCAAACAATTCAATAGTTCAGTATGGGGCACCAAAACAAATCGAATGCAACTTGTTTGACTCAAATCGGATCAGCCAGTGCCGAGAAAACTTGGCAAGAATTTTGAGCACAAAAGTGAATACGCACACACATACACACACACACACACACAGACATTTGTTCAGTTTTCGATTCTGAGTCGATAGGTATACATTAATATAGGTCTACGAGCTGTTTTTCAAAAGTTCATTTTTCGAGCAGGATTATAGCCTTACCTCAGTGAGGAAGGCAAAAACTAATGGCTTCAGGAAAATCAATTGACGATCATCAAAAAATCAAAAAATCGAAGAGAATATAGCTCTCCTCTCTCGCGCACGAAAGATCGGTAAATAGAAACTCAAAAAATCTTCGACTGATTCATTTTCAAACAATGTTGGTATTCTCGCGCTCTCGCGAGAAAAATTCCTCTCTCTCTCGAGTACTCGCGAGTCTCGAGCTACCGAGAGAAACTCACCGATTGCCCGTGCTCTCCTCCGCTCGCGAACGGGCTTTCTCGCGAGCCAAAATTGCCCGTTCGCGAGAAGTTGAACGTGTTAGAAAAGAACAAAAAACAACACAGCGATTGAAGTTACACCTCTAAACCATTGCCTGGTTCGCATTCATAAGCCTGATACACACATTTCTAGCTTGGGAGTTCGTCCCTAACACGAGGCGCTCGCGGCGAGAGCGAGAACGCGAACGAAAATGCGAGCGCGAGCGAGAAGAGAAACGTACTACAAGTTCTCTCCCTCGCTCGCGAGCGAGAAATGCTTTCCTTCTTCTCGCTCGAATTCCAACACTGTTTTCAAAAGTTCGGGAGCGAATTTCTTTTTGGTGCTTTGCCTCCTCTTTCTTTCACGGGCGAAAAAAGTTCGCAAGCGAAAAAGAAACTTTTACGATTATCCAACTCCTGCTAAAATACCGTAATGATTCGAAATCCGGACACTTAGTACCATATTATTTTTGTTATAGCTGGCAAAAAATCATGTAATATGTTGGAAATGTAGAAATATCATCAGGATTTAGTATAAACAGTCAGTTTTAAGAGAATGCATGCAAAATATGTCTTTTCTAACAATTTTTCATCAGAATTTGAAAATTAAAATGACTTGTTATGCTTCGAATCCCGGACACTGTTAAAAGCTGATCCGAAATCCGGACACTTTTGCTTCGAATGTCCGGAAACTCGATTTTGCGAATTCGAAGGAAAGATGGCCGCCGAGCGTAGTTACGTGTGCGTACCGGTCTTCGCGATTTTTGAAGAAAATACGTTTAATTTTGCGTTTTCGCGAGTAAAAGTTTTGTTTAGTGGTTGAAACAGTTGCTGGCTCTTGCGATTACAAGAAATAAAGCCAAAATCGGTCATTTCAGTGCCCTTCCGTGATATATTTATTTCTCCAAATTCAACAGAAGCCGGATCTCGGGGGCTACGCCATCCGTCGGCAATATTGTGTGGTGCTGTCGGCACCAACGTGATGGTTCTTGAGAAAAAGGAAGAGCTTTGTGAATGAAAAGGAATTCGACCTTTTCAATTTGTTTGTTGGTGTGCGAATGGCTGCCGCCAAATTCAGAAAATCTGTCGAGGAAAGTGCTTGTTTATCCTGTGGTTCGCCGATGACAGTTTTGCCCTCGGTTTTGCCAGTGTGTTTGATTTTGGGGGGTTAGTGAGTATGAGTGATATTTCTCGTGGTTATCGGTTCATCATGTGTGTGTGAGTTGACAAGGAATCACTCAGGCAACGAGTGTGTTGGTGTGTAAAGCTACTGAGCGAGGCCATCCCGGTGGCTGAGAGCTGGAGAGCTTTCGGCAGAGTTCAAAGCTTTCGTCTGCAGCAGTGGCTATCGCGGTGTGCGTTCTGGTTCGAGTATTTGCTTGAAAGTGTTTGCGTAATGCCGACGAAGTTGAATTGCCGACAAAAATAGGGCTACTCTTGTTAAAGAGAGCGAGCTCTTTGGAGTGTTTTTTGCGAGGCATTCAGCGTCAATGAAACAACGGTCATCATCACGTCGCCGTCATCGATGACGCTCTCGTGCTGGGCTTAGCGCGGTGGGCGGCTTGACTGCTTTGATCGGAGCGGTGTGCTTGTTGGGCTGACTTCTGCACCAATGTTGCCAATTATGAGAGAGGCAAAGTTTTTTTTTTTGATCCCGATCCTGCACTGCATACACAAACACAACAGTTAGAGAGCGAGATTGAAAGTCCTTTCTACACTAGAAGCTGAAACGGTAGGAGATCAAGAGGGTTGTGTTCCTCATCAGGTATGCTTTTCCTTTTCAGATTTTTGTACTCAGCAGTTTTCTGTAAGGTGAGTCTGATTAATTTTATTTGCATTGTTTAATTGTTACATGTGCACACATGTCAGAAACAAATAGTTAATTTTTAAAATTTCATTAAATTTTTTTAACTCACCAGAATTGGTGATCTATGTTATTACTTTTTAATAAATTTCACTTACTCTACCAACAGAGAGCGAGTTGTGGCGCTATAACCACGGCAAATAGTGTCCAGGGCATTTGTGGAAATACTATGTCCCATCCTAGAGGGTCCCGGAGCACCAAAACTTCTTAGCATGGTGCTCCTCACGATAAATTGCCAAAACAAACAGGAACGTGAGCGGGGGATCCCCACGTTTCTTCCTCCCCTGTAGATTCAGAAATGTATTGCTGTTTGAACACTCGTGCTCAAACTCAATCCAATTCAACGAATCATCTTTGCGGTAAACTTTACGCAGTTGGCCTGGCCGCTTTAACGTTTGTGATGTTTCAATGCATTCTAATGCAATGGCACACTGCAAATGTTGATAATGACAAGAAGATGCTAGGCGTCAATCAACCTAAGGCATTCTCCAGGATGCCCTCGAAAGACTGGCTGCGCTAGGGTTAGATTAGATTAGATTAGATTAGAATGTCCGGAAACTCGATTTTGCTTATGAATCGCACAAATTTGGACTGAAATGTTAGTGAATGGCATTCTTGAGGTCTCAAATAAGCTGTTAACATCAAAACAATCGATAGTTTATATCAAAATTTGCTAGAATTTAAGGAAATCAAAAACATAAATTTCTGCATGGCCTTCCCGGTGCTTCGGACGCCTATGAAATATTTCCGTTGAAATGTTTCGCCTTTTTTGTAAACTTATAATTTTATGTTATTTAATCGTTTTGGCATTAACTACAGCGTTCAAACAAACTTTAAATGAAAGTTGATGTTAGAATTCATCAAATAACACAGTTTTGACATTCATAATGCGATCTTATATCAAAATAATTGATAAAACAAGTTGAAGTGTCCGGGTTTCGGAGCGTCCGGAAATTCGAATCATGACGTTATCATTTGTTTGTGAAAATTGTGCAACAAGTTGTACGTTGAGATGCATCGGCTCCAACGTTTTCGCAGTTTAAAAATAGAAAGTTTAAATATTTAATTTTATGGTATCAAGAGTCCCCCCAAATTTGTTTTTTTTTTCAGAACTGTGTTTGAAACAATCAAGAGGAATGACCCTTTTAGTTTTTAACAAATCACAATCAAGAACAACTTCATCCAACGCCAACATTTCGTCATCTTTTGATGCCACAAAACGTGTCCTATCCATAATAAGTGCAATTTAATTGTGTACATTATTACCGCCGACAACAATTTCAGACCACCCGCCGCGATAAGGTGACAATTTTGAACACCATCCGAGTAGAATTGTCGTCGTCGGCGTCGTCCGCTCGTTTCCGAGGAACTCGTTAAGGGTTCGCAAATTCTACATAAAGATTACTAATTGATGTGATTGTCGGCCAATCTCGGCCGGTCAGTGGCACTGAACTCTGGGGGTTGATTGGTCTGATTGTTCGCGATTTGTTTGATTTTTTTCCGTGGGACTTCCTGGATGTTTGTGCGGCGCAGGTAATTTACGAGCCTGCCGCGGCAGTTGGGTTCTAGAATCCATAAAACTCTCATTAATCAGGTTGGTTCAGCGTGGTGGAGTCGATATCAATGGCAATCGGAGCTTAGAATCGAGCAACTTTTCGACGGCAAGAGATCTCACACCCTGCGCAACTGCAAAAAGGCTAGTGATGAAGGGAGCCGTGATTGATTCTTAAATTTGATGAAGATCGATGGCACCTCTTAACGCCAGCTGATGACGCCTTAATTCTGCCGGTTTCTTCCAAACGCCGCTCGTCGGTGATGTATCTTGCCGTAGGTGGTAAATTAACCGCGGGTTTGATTGATTTTTTTTGCGTACTGGGAAATTATGAAATTAATACAGCAACGGTCGATCTGTGATGGCAGAGTAGAGATGGCAAAGAGATTAGCAAATTTGTAAATTTTGTACACGTTATCCACCTAAGAGTGAACGAGAACACTTTTGTAAATTTTACCTAACAAAATAATCAAAGAAACTTTAACAGTAAATGTCTTATAATTTGTTAATCTGATTCAAAAACCGTGTCCGTATTAATGATTAGAACGTCAATTATAACGTTTTTCCTCAGTTAGATAAGTTAAGTCATTGAAAGAGGAAACACCACCAATCCCCAAGATGGTGACAACGACAGGAATGAATTATGGTCATTATTTGCAAATATAATGATATAATAATAGTACCAATAATAAGGCGACATAGCTCACCTCCAGACCTACCAAGAGACCTCCAGGACAGCAAACCTTCCCACCCTGTTCGAATCCGAAACCATGAAAATAAAAAAATAAAAACCGGCGAGACATATAGCATAATTTGTTTGATTTTCTTGCCAGACACAATATTTTATGGCGTTAAGCTTGCCGTCACACGCCGTTGAGAGTCTGGATGAAGTTCTTTGAGTGGTGGTGTTGTGTGCAGTACAAACTTTGGTCTGGACACACCACCAATTGCAAGAGACTGAAAGACACACACGTTGCAGTAAAATGCATCGTCGTTGGGGGGTTCAATATGGTCCAAGAAAGATCCTAGCCGGAGGTTGAACCTTGGCGCGTGAAGTATGGAGTGACCCTTTGCCAAACGTTTAGAATGTTATGAGACTGGAAAATGTTGAAGTTCGAATTTTAAGAAATGCAAAGCTAAATTCTGAATTTTAACAAACGAGACTGATTTCTGCTCATGTATGCAAGTTGAAAAATGAAGACTGATAAGACCACACTCGTCGTTGTCGTGCTATCTTGTCACACCCTGAAAATTGATGTAAGTGCGACAACTGGTCAAAGGGATTTCAGGTCAGAACCCGATTGACACACGTACATGCCCGACTACCAAACTTCGGGACAATGCACAGAAATGTAAACCAGACAAAACGTGTTTGTTATTGTCAGGGTTGCGAATGAGCGAGCGAGCCAGAAGCCGTGCTCGCTCATTCATGAGCATGAGGACTTCACAGGTAGCTCGTGCTCGCTCATGCTCGTCGCATGCGCTCTCGCTCAATGAGCGCTCATCAGCAAAACTGGTAGATTTTTAGTATTGTTGATGAATCTGGCACAGGCCAATTGGATTGCCACTTTTGAATTCCATCTCGAAAAAGGGACATGAACTCATCAAAGTTGCATAGTTAATTTGATTTTGGGTAACCGCGGTCAATTTTCATGAAATAATTCGTTGGCGTCGAACTGTCAAAAATTGATCGTGGTGGATTTCGGGAGATATTATTCTACCACAGTTTTTTGTGTGATCAATGTGGTAAATGCTTTGGTGGATTTTTAACAATTCGAAATTTTTTAAGAAAATTTACCGTGGCTTACGAAAATCAAATTATCAATGAAACAATTATGTTGTCAGCTTATTATTTTTTTCAGAGTTTGATAATTAAGAAAAACTAGTTTTGATAAATTTCCCGATAAATGAAAAATGGCTGATTTGCAATTAAGGTGTCTTAATTTGTTTAGAATCCCAGACACTCTTTTTAGTCTATTTAATTTTCAAATTCAGAGTAAACTGTCAAGGTACGGAATTGTTAGTTCTTAAATAAGCTGTAAACAGGATGGAAATCGTTTTTTTTATATTAAAACATGTTTTTATTTGTGAGCACGCTAATTTTTCATTTATTTATTTGGATCGACTCCAGCATATGAATAAGATAATTGATGTGAAAATTATCTAAGACACAGATTTGACACTTATTATGCAACATTATTTTCAAATAATTGACTAAACATGATGAGGTGACCAGGAATTAAAACATGACGTAACGTATTACCAAGAAAACATTTTTGTGTTCCTTAAAAGATACTTCTCAGCTTCATTAAATAGTTCACTTTCACGTGTTACTCTATTATCAACTATATTTTTCATTAATCGAATTATTTCTACAAAGTAAAAAAAAAGTGTACATTTGGAAGGTGTAATTTTGTAAGGTTGAATGTTATAATTTTACCTCGATTTAGACTGAAAAAGGGGCATTACACCAGAAAAGTGGTAGAATTACACATTTTCAGAAGTAAAATTGCGCATTTTTCTGACATAAAAGATGAACCATCTCCCAGATGTAAAATTACTATGTTTTTTTTTACTGTGTACAGATCTTAATTTACCACCATAGCTCTGACTCCAAAACAAGCTTCAAAACAAAGATTATGAAAAATATCTTCATTCAATATTATATTCAAGCCTCCATTTAAAAAACAACATCGAAGCTCTGTTGAAAAAAAAGGTATAATCGTTTACCCTCTACAGGTAAAAAAATACCGCTCATTTTGCTCAATGAGCAAAAATGAGCGCGAGCGCGAGCAATGAGCATTTTCGCTAATAAAATAAATGAGCAAACACGAGCACGAGCAAACGTGAGCTAGCTCGCGTCGCGCTCCTCCTCACGAATGAGCGAAAAATGCTCGCTCATGAGCGGGTGAGCGCTCAAAATCGCAACACTGGTTATTGTTTACATTTTTTTTATTTTTCTCGGAACATCAAAAAGCAACGTGTGAAAAGATGGCAGCGTCGACACTAAGAAAAACTATTTCTTTTATAAAACTAAAGATTTACATGATTACATGATTTTTGAAATAACATTTTTTTAAATGCATTTCTCTGTACCCCAGATGTTGTTCCATCCTAAACTTTTGCGCAAAAAAATCTCCTAAGACATAAGATTCAGAAAATTAAAAAAAACTGGTATTTTGAGAGTTTATGTTTAAGTGATAAAAAGTCATATGATACAATAGGCAAGTTTTATTGTGTTAACCTATTTTTTCTGAAAACTTCCTATCATAACCTATAACTTCACCGAAGACTTCAAATCGCTCGGAAATTTTCTTCTCAAGATATAATTTTTTGAAAATTCACAAGTCTACAAAATTCAAAATTCTAGGGAGCGTTGTTTGGTATATAAAACATATGATGCAAAATAGCTCCTTCTGACCAAGGATAATCACAAATAAATCATTTTCGCTTGCGAACTTTCTTCACCTGCGAAAGAGAAAGTAGATGATACACGCAAAAGAAAATAGCCCCCGAACTTCTCGAAGAAATTCAATCAGTAGAAGATTTTTTATTAATCGTTACACCTTCGTTGTGTAGTAGCGAAACAGATGTTTCGTCGAATAATCGAGCTGATGATTTTTTCGGTTTCATTTTACCGATCTTTCGTAAGCGAGAGAGGAGAGCCATGTTTCGTTCTGGTTTTTTCTCTTGATGAACGTCGAAAGATTTTATTTTGATGATGAATCTTCCATCGTTGCTTCGAACATAGGAAATGCATGGACAGAGTTTCTATCAAATAAAAAAACAATTAAAAACATATCATGCTAGTGACCACTTTGCACATTGTCTTTTGCACGTGATGGATGCTGAAACAAACGTACAAAAAAAAAACACTCAAATCGATGCACTTAAAGCCGCCTAAACTAATCCGAATGGAATAACCTTCAGAGACCTTGTATTTTGTGTCAATTATTTCATTCTGCTCAATGCTCATTTGTTTGCCAAATTGGACACCTCGAAACAAGGGGATAACTGTTTTCTTAGCACCACACACTTTTAAAAAACCTGACTTGACACGGCAAGGGGGCCCTAAGGATATCCTGCAAATGCACCCAACTCAGATTGGTGAACGAACATCAGACAACAAAAAAAAAAAACGAGAATCAGGTTCGTCGCCTTGCTAAAGCACCTCAAGTGCAGTTCAGTGCGGCTAAATTTGGCCAAACTGGTTCGATTTGACAAGCCGACATGCAACGGCGGCGACGGCGATCGATGTCGGCGAACCAAACTGGATGGGACTCATTGGCCTCATTGGCCACTGATGCAGCGAGCACGGATGAGTGCTTTTGGAGGGGGAGGGATGATGGATTTTTGCGAGTTAATGTGAGTTTTGTGTCAAAATTGAGCAGTGATTTAAGATGTATCTTGCTTAGACTTAATTTTTGTAGACCTCCCATAAATTTTTAAAAAATTTCATTTTTCATCTCATCAACACCTACAACAACAAATCGATCAGAAAACCCACTTCCAAAATACTGATTTAAAAATGTTTTGATAGCATTTATTTACACAGAAAAAAAGTTTGATTTTGGAAGGTTGAAAATTTGGTGAGTTGAATATTACCTCTGTTTGGAGTAATTTTACCTAGAAAATGTGTGAACATGTGAACCTGATAAAAATTTACCAGAAACTGATTCACCAGTTTCTGATGTAATATTACATACATTACATTGCATCATTTTTTCTGTGTATGAAATGGACAGTCGTCAAAATTGTATGAAGCTGTGATGCAAAAAGGCTTCATTGGGCATAAAGAAAGTACTAATAATGTTTCAAGGAAATATAAAATGTGAAAAATGTGTTTTGAAGCTTGACACATATTTTCTAAAAGTTTCTAATTTTCATAACTTTTCAGTTCTTTTCCACGCGCGAAAAGGGTAGATAAGCACTTTGAAAGTTTGAACCGTTCTACTTTTAAGGCTCTCTAGGTCCAGTTAAAAAAATTAATATAACCCAAAAATTACGATCTCCTCTTCACAGTGTTCTAATGTGAACATTTATCGAGCTCGCGCTGTCACAGCCCAGCGAAATATGTTGGCTAACATATCGGACGGTCAGTCAAAAAAAAAACAGCTAGAAGTCGTACGACAAAAAACTTTTGTTAGAAAGAGACAGCAAATATGATGCAAACAGTCCCGCAGATGCCATGTAAACATTCTTTGAATGTGTTGGTAAATTTCTGAAAGCCTTATTCTCAAGCTTCCGGTAACTTTTACACAGAATTTGAAGTTTCACACAACGGCTGGCCTCACCAGCTACATTTCAATACTGGGGATTTGGTAAAATGGTTTCATGTAGTTCCGTAACATGCAAAATGGTTCCAGCTGTCAAAATGCTTATGCGCCATTTTTAAATGTTGCTTCAGAATTCATCTTATCCGTAAATTTAACAAGGTGTCCATATTTATTGCTCATTAAATAAATCATTTGAAATCAGATCTTATTCTTCAAGCAAAAACTTTACCCCCATAATTAACTTATTTGTATATTTTTTTATTGAAAGTCCACCGAGAACGTCTGGAATGCAACATCCGGCCAGTTGGAGGTTTTATAGCTGCAAATGAACTACACAAAACACACAGATCTGAAAGCGCCAAGAAACTGTTCCATAGCTGATTTGATTGCCATCATTATTAGTCGCTGCAAATCAAGCCGCTGTCGATGTTGCGGAACGATTAGAAAAAGTGTCACAAAACATGTTTAAGAGTGTGCACTGTCAAAAAAAGATTTAAGTTAGTTAGAACGTTAACAAAACATAAATTCTCAAAAAAATGATGAAATTTCTGGATTGAAAAACACTTTAATAATTTCGCTATAAAAATGTATAGTGCACTCAAAACAGGTGAATGATTGCGATGCAGCAAGATTTTTGCACCTTTTAAGCCATCGCGATGACGGGCGATGACGTCGTCAAGGCCGTTCACTTTGGCCAGCCAGCCGCCCGTCCGGAATGGCCGTAGGTTGGTGGAAACTGGTTGCATATTTTACGCGAGTCAACCCCCCTCTCTGTGGCACATGCCATAATGGTGGATGCCATAATTAGGCGGTGACATTTTCGCGCGTTTGACAGTTTGGAACGATGCGCGCTGTCAAAAGCGTGTTACACGTTTGAAAAGTTTGAGTGAATCATGGGTGAAGTTCGCTTGAGAAACTTTATGGAATGTGTTTTTTAAATGAAAATATGGTTAATTTGAGACATTGTTGACATACTGGGGGCACATTTTTGCGAGCTCAATTTTGTGCAGAGGTGGTTGATCTGTCTCTCTTGCTGGATCGAAGCAATCTTTGCCTGTGGTCGGACGCGTTTTTTGTTTGCTGTCATTTTCGTCCTTCCGATAATTTTAAAACTTTCTTCAAAATGTGTGTTTAATAAGTTGAAATACAAAGTTCTCGTTACTATTCGGGTGTAAGACATTTACAGTGGAAGTGAATTGGAAGCTATTTTCATGGAACATGAAAAATTCGATTCCACGACAAGGGAACAAAAAAACCAAGACAACAATCGCGAAGTGGCCATCAATTCAAGCGTTCCTGTGAGTCCAGTTCCTGCCAGGACGGCGTCCAGGACGACGTCGGAGATGTATTTGATGGCTGATCCTTGCCGACAACAGCGTCAATCAAGAATTACTGAATAAGGTGTGGGTGGTGATCTTCGTCCTGCCACTTCAAAGTCGTGATTGCTGTTTATCGTGCGGTACCAGTACTATCGAAAGTTCTGCTGATCAAGGCCGATTCAAGACAAGAACTCAAGAAATGTGAAGATTCAAGTGTAACGTGGCGAGACGATTGGAGTTGTTTTTGAAGATTTCGTGTTTTTGGTGAGAGCTTTCCATTATTTTTTTCAAATAAATCTTTCATCTATTCTAACATTCATACATTTCAATGAAGACAACTACGCCACTTTACTATATACGCGGTAGGGTGTTCCCTTGGTCGTTCGCTGTGAGTTGTGGATTGCCTGCTTCTCTAATGAAGGTTCGACTGGGGGGGCATGCTTATTAATTTCTCGTCGCTCCATACCCTCAGTGACGTGATGGGAGCAAGGGCGTCTATGCGAAGTGTCCCTACACCCGCTACAAATTTCTGGCGCTTGGGGAGGGTAGAGGGATACCATTTTGATTTATGCGCCGGTATTTGTAGCACTAAAATTCGTGCAAAAAAACTTATGCACGTGGGTGTACAGATTATGGAGTAAAAGATGATCGAATTGTTCACCTAGCGCTCACATGTGTTCCAGGACCAAGTTGCCTGCGGGTATGGGGATCATACATACATACATACATACATAGGTGGTTGATCTGTCTCTCTTGCTGCGGTGGTATTGACAATTCTCAATTCCGTTCAACAGTACGAGAAAAAATACTCTGGACTGACTACATTACAGTAACATCTCGATGATTTTATACTTTTAGGTTGGATTCTTGATAAGTTTAACAAACCCAAGAGAGAATTGAGTCTTATCCCGCATGGTTCAGACCAAAATCCGCCATAGAGCTGTCAGACCAAAGAGGGTGTGGTTGCCAATCCTCCTGTCAGACCAAACCCAAGATACTGATATTGGTGAACACAAATTAGAAAGACAATTTTGCGGAATTGTGATTCTTTCTTTATATAGTCCGTCATTTTGTAGATTGACATCGTCAGTGTATTGTCAAACTGTCAAAATATCGCGCCTTCACTGTACAATGTCTCCAGTTCAAATGTTCGCAATGGGCCACAGAAGGTGGACGCGTGTGGCTATCATAATTATGAAATATGTGAGACGTGTCCATATGTAACTACCACCATCGCCACCTTCTTGGCGCATTGCCACAGATCAGAACAAAGTCAGATTGTCAGTAACATTCGCTGCCAACGCGCAGAACAAGACAACTGGAAGAAGAATACGAAGTTGAGCAAAAAGTGACTTGCGCGTGTTCTTTTGCGGTTTTTGGTTTGTTTGCCAGAGCTTGGTGCATTAGCCGTGAGGTGTCGCCTTTGGGTGACACTTCTTGTCTGTTGCTGTGTGCTGGCGTGATTGATGCGAAATGACTTTTCGTTCTGTTGTCCAGTTTGAGGGGACATTTTTGTTTGTTGTTGTTCAGAACTTTTGCAAGACATGTCGAATCTTTGGTCAATTGGTATCTCAATTTACGCGATTACTAATTTTATACAATTTTCTGTAGTTATTCCTCAATAAGCACAAATACCACCACAGACAATTTTTCAAACCGCAAAATCTCATAAACAACAACAAAAGCCTATCGGAAAGGAAACCGTCCAATCAGATCAAAACTTCCTGTTTGCGCAGGAGGACCACAGAGAAAGGGGAAAAGGTTAAAATATTGCACTTTTTTTGATGATCGAACCCCAATCACAGGAGACCCCCCCTTTTTCCATCGATCTCATAAGTTCAACGTGAAGCGGAAATGTGATCGATCGTAAAAAAGAACAAAATAAAGCCCCAAACTGCGACAGGTGATCAAGCCTCGAAAAACTTTCCGCGCCCGATCTCCCATGAGAATAAATTAGTTGATCTGCGCGCGGTTTTGGTCGACGATGCTCTCGTCGCAGCGGATCGCGGATTTTAATCAACGTTTAACGACCCTTAATTCTCAATTTTTGCCCAGCCCTAATGAGCCAACTGTCAGTGGATGATAAACTTTGACAGTTATACGGTTCGGCACGGGAGGAAGAAAGGGCTAGTTTACACCGGTTGCGCCGCGGTCAAAAGGGAGGGAAAAATGGCGGAGGTCAACCTAATGGTGGAGCACACACACACACACACACACGGCTACAAGTTCTCCGGTTGACATTGAAGACCTCACGTCTTAACTTTGGTTCACGTCTTCGTCATCTTTTCTCCTGGGCAGAGGCGTGTCTGGGGTTTGGGATGAGACCATTGTGAAAATGTAAAATCAAAACATTTTTTAACCGAATAGATCATTGAGGCATCCTAAGTTACAAATTTTGGAATGATGATCAAACTAAATTTTAAAAATCTGGAGCAATATTTGAAAGGGGCGGTACGACATTGCTCTTACGGCCCTTCGTCCCATTTAAACGCATGCAATGAAAGGCCGTAAGAACAATCAAAGCACAGACTAACAGATGTATATTTTTAAATCTATCAATCAACTATTTAACGGTCAAATTAAATTACCGAAAACTCATCATGCAAAATTTAAGTTTACCACAGCTCATTTATGCGCGTTTGACAGTTCGACATTGTCATGCTATCTTGTCGCACGTCAATGTATGTAGATTAGTAAGGTAAGGCGGGGTTTCAAGCTGTCAAAATCGTTAGTTAGCACGAAACCCGGATTTTATATTGAGATTTACAGAAAAGTGAAAATTTGACCATTTTCCGGGCAAATTTCACCGGATTTTTTCTGTGGGGTTGGTAAGCATGCCAAACTAAACCAAAACACGCTTTTTGACACAAATACTTTAAAAAAATCATCTAAACGCGTTTTTTGGTTCAGTTTGGCATGCTTAACAACCCCACAAAAAAATCCGGTGAAATTTGCCCAGAAAATGGTCAAATTTTCACTTTTATGATAATCTCCATATATAATCCGGGTTTCGTGCTAACTATTTTGACAGCTGGGAATTCCCGCCTTACCTTATCTAATCTACCTTGGTCGCAAGTCGCTTTTTGACGTTCAGAGAATAACTCGTTTTGATGTTCAACCATCAATATACAAAAAAATAGAGCACGCAATTTGCTTGATGGCGGCCCAGTTATAATTGGGTCATAAAATTTAGGTTAAATTTGTGATATTATTATTCACAACGATAAAGTTTATTTTTCTGAGTACAATGACCTTTTGAACGACCTCAAAGGATTTAAAATGGACTTTAATTCATTTCTTTTAAATTAACTTCAAGGCCCTTCTTGACAGAAAAGGTCCAACTTGACAGCTCATTCCAAGAGGACCATAGTTGATCCATCGAAAAAAATGTTGTCTTGTCAATATTTTTTTGCATTATAATGAAAAAACGTAATCAGAAATGGTTTTATTTCGTGTTTTTTTACCGTTGTACATAAAAATGGACACAGGGCTTTAGTACCCAATTACAAAAATGTACGGTTGTCTGGGTCAAAAGGTAGGAGATGTTGTTAGAAAACTTTCACTGTGCTGTAGAGGATAAAATAAAAACATGGAAACGATATCGCAAAGTGCCCTATGTCCCCAGTGATATTTTTCGTTACATCTGTCACTGATTCCTGTTAATTTTTAAAATTTGAGAAAAACCATAATTTCAGATCTCATCTTAGAAATTTTTTAACGAATTTTAGCCATTTCCTTAAAAGATATTGATTTATGCTTGCCAAAAATCAACGTAAATTTATTATTTGTTCATTATTGTGAGACGTTTCAGATTGGTTTTCGGTCAAAAATTTAGAAGAAAAATGAAGTTAGTCAATCAGTCATTTTTGACGAGAGGAAATGTGTCGAAAAGTCGTGTTGCCAAAAATGGGATAGCAATGTAATCATTAAAAAACATGATTTTTTTTCATGAATTTCAAGCAAAGCATTCGTTTCAAGATTTTGATGCAAAATTAATGACTTATTTCAAAATTAAAAAATTCCTTGAAAAATTACAGATATTGACGTACCATTTTTGCATGAACAGCTGCCAAAATTGAATGGAAATTTTTATGGGTGAACCAATGACACAAAATGGATTGTTTGAGCCAAATCTAAAAATATAAGCAAAATCCATTAACAGGTTTGTGAAGAATTGCTCAAATTTTAAAATAATCTTAATATTAGTTTATATTAGGGCTGTTGCAAATATGTTTCAAAGTTTATGTCACCCCCTTTCTAAATCGGTCGGAAAATCAGGGGGCAAAAAGTTTTTTTCAAAGGCTTCAAAATATTAATGGAAATGGACGTTTTATCAACTGAAAAACATTTGAAATGAATTTTCCTGCGTTGCAAATTGTTTTGAGTTTGAATCTGCTCTTAAAATATTTTGTTGCAAACAATCAAAACTCAGACGAATGCTTGTTTATTGATTATTTATATTTACAGTCAAATTGTAGCAGTTTTTGCGCCTAAAAAAAATAAAAACTTCTGAAAATAAAAAAAGAAAAGTACAATTTTTAATGAATTAATATTTTCATTAATTCATAGATACTATATTTACATTTCCAAAACACGGCAGTAGTGATATTCTGAGTATTTTTTGACACTTTATTCATAATAATTTTGCAAATCAGGCTTACAAGGAATTTATATTTGTTTTTTTTATTGCAGAAAATAACAGATATAATATTTTAAAAATGTTACAGATATAGACAAATCTAAAATTTATTGCGATTTCACGGCGTTCCGCGAAATGGTGAAAATTCCCAAGTCAAACAATGGCCTTGTGAAAATTGGATAACAATTTTCCATATTTTTAAAGGAATTTAGTAAAAATAAGTAATACCAAAACATATATTTTTTTACTCCAACAGTTTTTGTTTGAAAACATTCCAATTTGAACTAAGTTAAATTTTTGATGTATTTGTGATATATGACCTGTATCTTTTTTAATGAATCATTGAAAATTTTACAAATTAAAAAAAACAAATTTCAAATATACCTATAAAAGTTCTAAACAGTGCATTGATTATACACATTTTCACGTCGTTTCATTTTGAATTCATTCCGTTTTGAATTCATGATATTTGAAATATATTTTTAGAAACAGTACTTTGTTAAAACAAAAGTATTTTTAACAAAACTGTAATTCACGCAAAACCCATACAAAATGTTTAGTCGGTAACAGGGATGGAATTATCGCAAAACAATCAATTTTACTTGCGAACTTTCTTCACTCGCGAAAGAGAGAGGAGGAGAATCACGCAAAAGAAAATCGCTCCCAAAATTCTCCAAGAAAATCAATCTGCTCATGATTTTGTGTGAATTTTCTTGTCAGTACCACTTCAGATTATTTATTTCACTTTGTTTACAAACATTGCTCGTCTACAAAATGTGACAGGTCATTTTTCGTCATGTTACGTTACACTTGCAAGTGTAGTAGTGAAAAGATGTTCCGCCGAATAATCAAGATGACGATTTTTTTGTTTCCTTTTACTGATCTTTCGTGCGCGAGAGAGGAGAGCCATGCTGCCATGCTAATCTAATCTAATCTAACACAAACGCAGCCAGTCCGATGAAAGCATGCTGGAAAGTCTTGTGATTAGATTACGCCCCAAGCACTTTTCTTGTCATTATTAATAATTGCAGTACATCCGAGAACACCCGAAAATGTATTGCAAAAATTAAAGCGGCCAGCCCTACTACGTTGTGTTTACCGCAGAGAGGATTCTGAGAACGGATCACATTTCACAGAATCTACAGGGGAGGAAGGATGCGTGGACATACCGTACCAAACGCTCCATTTGTGTTTTGTATGATGTGTTAAGTGTAAAATATAGTGTGGTTATATAGTCAAATAAATATAATAATGCAATATAATGATCATTTAATAAAATCCCTTCACCTATATATAATAACCACGCACCCAAGCACACAAACAGCGAAACAATAGAAATGAAAATGAGCATGCAAAAACAAGACAACGCGTCCCCGTGGTCAGCGCACTAATGATGCCATTATTTAATTATAATAACCACGCACCCAAGCACACAAACAGCGGCACAAAAGAAATGAAAATGAGCATGCAAAAACAAGACAGCGCGTCCCCGTGGTCAGCCATGCTCGAGGAGATCGAGGAGAGCCATGCTCCCTTCGGATTTTTTCTCTTGATGAACATCCAGAGATTTTTTTTTGATGATGATTATTCCATCGCTGGTCAGTAATATTGCGATTCGTGAAAACTTTTGAGAACTCTTACTTCTAAGCTTAGGCTGTTAAAGACATTTAAAAAAAATGTTGCCAATCACCCCCGTGGCAACCGTGTCGTGGTATGTTGCTATTAACAAGAAATCAACCGATTACTTAGAGGCTGAGAGGCGCCAGTCACCACCCGAACCCAACCCCCCTTACTACAGCACTGCCATCCCGGTTTAATCTTTCCGGCTCGCAAACTTTGGTAATTCGATACCGAGAGAATCAACCGAGCGCAGTTCTTCGCCCAACGTAACCAGTCTCAACGAAAAAAAAAAATGGTCGAGCAAGAATTTCGCGATAAGCCGCGATGGCCTTTCTTCCTGGTGGTGTGGCACTGGGTTCTCATCATCATCAGCAGCAGCAGCGAATCCCCCGGCTTTTGCAACTTCTGACGCGAAGGCCAAGAAGCGACAAGTCGGGGTCTACTCCTCTTCAAAGCAGCGCGCGGCGCGGTTCGTGTTTTATGGCCGGGGATCAAAATCTGAGCGTTTGATGTACTTATGGTACCTTGGACTTGAAAAGCTTCAGGTTGTGTTCGTCGGTCGGTGCACAATTTCATAGGCCACGGCGTCGTCGGAGAAGTCCCGAAGAAGTCTCACAGGCGCGGAAGAACACGAGCCCGGAGAGATCATCTTTCTAATAGAATAATTTAAATATTAGTTACAGTTGATTTCTTTCTCTTTCGGGTGATTTGAGGTGAACGTTTTTTTTTGTGCTTGTGCTTTTCAAGTTTTTTTTCCTCCCAAGATCTTTACTCGTCTATTTCTCAAGCTATTCGATGCGAAAGTTCGTAACCAGGGCCCTGAATGTGGGGTGAAACCTTTCGGTTAATAGTCACCGGCTGTGGTATACAATTGCGCCGAGGGACTCTTTATCTTGATTGTTTTGCGGAAAAAAAGGAATCTTCTAGGCAGTGATGCCAGATTTATCAATTTCTTTTTAAAATTTTTCTTTTTAAACTTTTGCCAAAGGAATCCGTTAATACTTTTTGAAGCTTATGTCCATCAAGGTCTAAGTCGTGATGCCAACCCTGCCAACCGAAATCCCATCATACTGCAACAATAGAAAACGATAGCAAAGGCCACGCTGAGCCTGATATCTAAGGCCCCAGCTTCCTTCGGCTGCCTTGGCCTTAAAAGCATTCGCTCAATTTCTTCCACGATTTTTCAACTGGCTGGAGTGATCAACGCAGCGCAGCAAAAAAAACGAAGAACCGTGCAGAATGGGTTCTCCAAGGTTTAACCGTAAAACCGCGCGCGCCGCGATATCTAGAATCAGCCTCAACGCCAGCAGAACACTATGGGACAGTGAGATGGCCAACTCGCGGAACGAATCGCGTGGCCCTGGCCGGTAATGACCGACGCCATTAGAGTGCCAAGACGCGGGAGACAGCTTATCAATTTTCCCTCGGATGAATTTTCCACTTTGGTCCCTCTCGCTCTGAAGATGATTTATGATTGCTGCTGAGGCTGAGGCTCTCGGGAAACCGATTTTGCGGGAACCGTTTCTTTCTGCCACGGGGCGATCTTAAAAAGTGCAAAGAATAGAACACGCGGGGTCTGACATGTCAATGCAATCGGCGGGCCGGCGACGTTCGTCGTTTGTTGTCGCGGCTTGTGATTTTAACTGGCGACAACGGCGATTTGGAGTTTATGGGTTGAGTACGGTGGTGGGAACTTTTGAAGCTAATTTGTTACGATTGTGAATTTAGTTTTAGGTAATTTTGAAAAAAATGAATACATTTTAAAATTTCAAATTCAATTACTGTGTTCTATTTGGTTTTGATTTATGGACCTTTTCCTTAATAAACATTTAATACATATTTATTCCAATCAGGAATTTTCTGATCTACTCAACATTTTAATATTTCATTTTAAAATGCATGAGAAACTCCGAATATTGATACACATATTGCAATAAGTGAAATTTTGAGAATATTTTTTCAGAAATAAGAGAATAATTTTTCAGAAAATACTCAAGGCCACCGCTAATATTTTTTGAAGTTTATGTCCCAAAAAAGTAAATGGGCAAAAAAATAAAAAAGTACCGTAACCCGGGATGAATTTGATAGGATTTTAATTGATTTTTGAAATATTTTCCAACTGGTACGGTTTTTCTCGAGATTATTATTTTTAAAACATGAACTGGGGTAGGCCCCACAAAGTCCATGCACTATTTTTGAAAAAAAAAAGTTTTTTCAATTGCGTTTAGAAAAGTAGTTACCTTAAAAATTAATAGTTGAAGTTCCGCGGTGACTTTAATAGTTATAATTTTTCTTGTAAAAATCAGATTTAAGATGTTCAAATTTCATTTTTACTTCATATGTACCATCACTAAGGTTGCTGATATAGTTTTTAAGAAAAAATATTGTTTATATTTAGTTAGTTAAGTTTATAAGCTATTTAACCAAATACATATAAATTTAAGGTAAAATTGTAAAATAGTCGATTTTTTTCCTGAAATTCGTTAAAACTAGTTTTGTTTATAAAATTATATTGCATTTTAAACTGATTTCGAAGCACGAATCACAAGTTTTCACATTTAACATAAAATTTGTTTCACTAATATTGCCTATAAATTTGGAGTTTTTTTTAGTTGTGTTTCAAAAATATATATTATTTATTATTTACAATTTATTTTGCCTTCTCTTAGTGGAAAATTGTCCAAAGAATCCGAAAATGCATTCCGTTTTCCGATTCTCAAAAAAAAAATCATGTTCATTGAGAAAATCAAGACACTTTCTGAAGTACACAGAAAAAATTATGGTAATATTCATCAGGAAATGGTGACAGATTTTGTGGCTAAAAAAATGATGAGTTTTACCCCAGAAAATGATGAATTTTCATCAGTTCATCAAAAGAGGTAATATTCAACCTACCAAATTTTCAACATTCCAAAATTCAACTTTTTCTTCTGTGTATGTAATAATGACTTTTTCTTTATTATAGTTAACTAACCTTTTAGAATTTTCAAAATTTTATTAAAAGTTCTTCTTGAGGTACTTTGAACACTTCTCTACCACGGTCAGTATGATTTCAAACCATTGCGTACGTATTAAATTTGTACTCTTCATTTTGCGGAAAATCTGAAACCTATCAAAGTCACTCCGTTTTACAGTATGTAAAAAAAGTATTTACACCCCTTGGGCACTATGCACATTTTGTGATGAAACATGTAACAATTTAATGTTTGACAGGAACCTAGTACTACGTTTCGTTCAGAAACTCATGCCGAACAGTTTGCTACAAAAAGATGTTTTCTATAAAAAGTTATATTACAATAACTATTACAAAAATAAAAAAGGTGCAAAAGTGTACACCTTTCGAAAAATTAACATATTTTAAGTTATTTGTAGACAAATCACCATAAATCCAGTCTCCCAACTCCAAATAGGCTTCCTTGACTGATTGAAAAAATAATTTGGATTAAATATAAAGTTTACTAACAAGTTAGTATAAAAATTTATATAACTCTGGAAATTCTATATAAAACTTATCTAAACTTAATTTTGCAAACTTTCAATTTAACTTAATGTCAATATATTACCATAGAATTGATAAATAAACATTTTGGAGTAGGAATAACACCGTTTTGGGGGTCTTTGTATCGCTAGAATAGATTTTTCGTTGGAATTTCGTACCAACCCGGAATTACGTCGTCGGAAAATCCGCCGGCATCCGAACCGGTCCACGATTCACAAGGCAACCTATGTGGAATCGGAAAGGGCATAAAATTTCCGATCTTTTGATACCCATACATCTAGGTTTTCTTTAAAACCTACGTTTTTAAATACCTGGGCAAAAAGTAAGTTTGATCCACGAGAACAAAAATTACGAAATTCCATACATTTTTGGCAGGTTGCTCAAACGAAACCATAACAACGTTTTTACCTAGGTATTTAAAAACGTAGGTTTTATAGAAAAACTGGATGTATGGGTATCAAAAGATCGGAAATTTTATGCCCTTTCCGATGCCACATAGGTTGACTTGTGAATTGTGGACCGGTTCGGATGCCGGTGGATTTTCTGACGACATAATTCCGGGTTGGTACGAAATTCCAACGAAAAATCTATTCTAGCGATACAAAGACCCCCAAAACGGTGTTATACCCACTCCAAAATGTTTATTTAGCAATTCTATGGTAATATATTGACATTAAGTTGAATTAGAAGTATTCAAAATTAAGTTTAGATAATTTCCAGAGTTATATAAACTATTATTAACTATTAAGTAGTTAGGGGAACTATACCCTTTCTCAGCCTATTTCTATTATCGGCCTATCAGCACTTTGATCATGAATTACAGCTTTCATGAAGTGTTTTTGACTGTTCCAAAGTAATGAATAGCTCAAATAAAAGTGAGCAAGCAATTCTCCATTGTTGAAACATCTGAAAATGTTGATTTAATATTGGAAAACGGAAAAGTGATGAGAATTGGTCGAACGGCTTAGAGTGATTAGAATGGGCATATTTCCCCTAGTAAACTTTATATTCAATCCAAATTATTTTTTTAATCAGTCAAGGATGCCTATTTGGAGTTGGGAGACTGGATTCATGGTGATTTGTCAACAAATAACGTTGTATATGTTAATTTTTCGAAAGGTGTACAAACTTTTTTTGCACCTTTTTTATTTTCGTAATAGTATTTGTTATATAACTTTTTATAGAAATCATCTTTTCATGAGCTTATTGTTGTACAATGTTCGGCATGAGTTTCTGAACAAAACGTAGGTTTCTGTCAAACTTTAAGTTGTTACATGTTTCATCACAAAATGTGCATAGTGCCCAAGGGGTGTAAATACTTTTTTTACATACTGTACGGTATCCAGATTTTCAAGTGAAGATGGCGTTACGAATGGTGCACGCCCGAAATGTCAAAACCGAGCAGTGGTACCAACATTGGAAAAACAAGTAAGGCTGTGATGCAACGGCACAGTTTTTTTGTAATGTTGGACCACTGCGTGATTTTAACATTTCGGGCGTGCACCAGTCGTAAAGCCATCTTCGCCTAAAAATCTGGATAAAAGTTGAAGCAACAATTGAATTGAAGTTGCAAATTTAAAAGTTTTTTTGTTGTACTTTACGTAGAATTTTACGAAAATTTGAAATATTTTGAATCGGACTCAAAAATGCCTAATATGAACGCAGGAAAAGGCTTTTTATAAATTATTTTCCGTCTTCTCTTTCATTAAAATTTTTTTCTTCTATTTTCATTAAAATTTTAAAGTTTTTTGAAAAAAAAAGATTGAAGGGAGGGGGGGACATAAACTTGGATAAATATTTGAAAATTTGTAAAAAAAGAAAATATTCACAAAAACAGAATTATTGCTGTTGGAATGTACATTGTACACCCAAAATTCAGAGTCGAGAGAATCGTTATCTCAAAATTTATTGAGGACTCAGTGTCAAAATCGAAAAAAACAATGCTACCAACTCACACCATCAAAACAAGCTTGTTCGTTCGTCAATTGAAACAATAAATCTCTTACAAGTGTCATACATCGACTTCTGACCACTCTTTGATCACCAAGCAATGGTGGTAGAGGTAATTAAGTCATTGGGTTAGTTTGTCAATGGTCTCTGGTTCGATTCCCGTGGTTGACACTTTTTGTTTTTTTTTTGCTTTGACGGATGAACTTTTTTTTGCAAATGACCTCAAGGGAATAGTTCTCTCGGCAATCTCGAGCTGTGTTGTCTGCATCCGTAAAAAGTTCCACTATTCTCTCGGATCGAGGCCATTATTCTCTCAGACGAGCGCTGTCCAGTTTTGGGTGTATGACAGGATTCCAATTGTTTGATACCCATATTTAAGTTCAATTGAAAAGAAAAACTAATAGGGGAAATTCTCGTATCTTTGGCAGGTTAAGCACTCGCTCCTAATTCCATCCAATTTGCTGATTTTCACTATTTAAACAACTAATTTTGCAAAACTTTTGATAGAAACTTGCTTGCTCACTTCTTATTGAGCTATTTATCACTCGATTTCAGTTGAAAACGCTTTCAATTAGCTTTAATTGAATGTCAATGTTCTGACCTGCCAACATTAGAGGCACGCTGGAATTAGTTCATTTAGTTCATAATTGGTGAAAGTAACGAATTTAGAGATTTTTTTAATTCTTAGTTTTGAAACAATAGATATAAAAAAAGTATCCTTACTTTTCAAATGTTTGTAATATTCCCGATCATTTGATACAGGGGAGAAATTAAAAAAATAAAGAGATCTTTAAAAATCAAAACATTTTATTGAAGTGTTCTGAGAATTAATCAAGGTTTGACCGCACATTCAGACTAGCATGTATTGAAACATTTATGTAAAGATCAATAAACATTGCATTTTAAAAACATAGGAAAAAATGCGTATTTTTGTGAAGTGACATAATAGCTTAAATTTTGAGGATATAGTTTAGATAGATATGTTTTTATGTTTAGAGTTTTAGCCAATAGCTCTCATAATGCCAGATAAAATGTGCTTAAAATAACGTAAAACTATGTTATTTTAGAATAATTGATTCAGTAAAGTTACTGAAATGTCAGCAATAGTTAGAAACAGAACATGACTTAACGTGACACGAAATATTAATAGCAAAAAATAAAAATACGAATGTTGATAAGTGGAATTCATTTGGTAGAATTTTTATCAGCAGAATTCACGATTGAACTTAGCTTATTTCACGGAGATTTTAGAAATTAAATTTGTCAAATTAGGTCCAAATGAAGCACATCCTATAAAACATCAACAAAAAGTTCAATGCGCAAAATGAATGGAATAAAATTGTGTTTGTTGTCATGGTTTCAAGCAAAAGAGATGTTCAATTATTCCAAACAAAGTTAAGGCAAAATTCCATTTTTTGAAACATGCTAAATGTTTTACACATTTTCTTTCAACACAATCAATGTTCAAAATTTAATTTTTGCAATTCCGTTGTGAAATTACTTACTTTTCCTGTCATTCTTGAACGACGAAATGGCCTACTTTTCTGTACCAAAAATAACAGTATCGAATAGCAACACTTTTCAAAATAAATGCTGAAAAGTTCTACTTTTCAGCACTGAAATGGGTGCTGAAAAGTTGAACTTTTCAGCACTTGTTTCGAAAAGTAACACTTTTCAACATTTTTTTTGATTTTAACGATTTATTGACAAAATACATGAAAATTTGACTTAAAATTTCACTCAATGGCTATTTTTCGGAATTGCAAAAAATGTTGTATGGAACTTGTTGCAAAACTTGATTTTTTCAGCACTCTTCGTATTTATCCAACTCGGTGAACCTCGTTGGATAAATGTACGACTCGTGCTGAAAAAATCCACTTTTTGCAACTTGTTGCATAAACTACTATTAATACACTCTGGAGAAATTTGTTAATAGAATATTTCAAATTTGGCGGCACTTCACGGTCAAGAGCAAATTTCACAGATTTCACGACATCCTCGAATTCACGAAAAAATATCTTGCCTTACCGTTACATTTTATTTTTAAGAAATCAGAGGTAATTTTCTATAAGATACATTGAAGAATTGACTTGTCGTTCCTGCGATACATTCCCTAAAACATTGAAATACAATTAAATTATAGTTTTCCCAACCACCCCGTCTGGTGTTCTATTGTCAGAAACCGAGATCTCAGAATCTAATGGCCCGTAAAAAAGAATTTTAAAGAATTGCAAAACGGGGCCACATTTTTTTATTTGTTCGTGATTTGATTATAATTTCCATTAAAACACTCGGATAATCGAAACATCAGATAATTGAGGTTTCGTATAATCGTGTCTGGACTGAATTAAACAATTAATGATTCAACATCTTGAGAGTAATAGCCATCACACAATGAAGTAATGAATGATGAGAATTTAAATTATTGTACGTATTACAGTTTATTTTTTGTGTTCTCGACATTCTGTACATTAAATCACATTTTTGAATTCTGACCGCTCAAACCTCCCTACAAAAGACAAATTCCACGGACTGTAGTTGAATTTTCATATCTTCAATTATTCATTCATAAACATTTTCATATCTTCAATTGTTCATTCATAAACATGATCTTACGGATGCAAATTGCGAGTCCTTTTCCATCATCGTTTTAACTCATGGAGCTTTCGAAGCTTTACTCTCAATCGCATTGATCCCGTGAGCGAAAGCTCCTTCTCTTTCTCCAAACCTAAGCGACTTACGCTCTCCAATTCTCTCTCCTTCTCTCGGTTCTACCCGCAAGCCCTTCAGCCACTCTCTTCTCTCATTCCAACCACGCGCTTTGTTTTCAACTCTCTCAGCAGCAGTCTTTGCAGCAAGCACTTCTTGCGCCTTACCAGCCATACTAACCAAAAGTCGATCTTTCGCTTGATCTTAAACCCGCGCGCGACAGCTCGGCCCAAGTCTCTGGAGTCTGTTCTTCGCGCGCGCTCCATTCGCTGTTGCGCCGGCAACCTGGTCGGACGTTTCTTCGCGTTCAAGTTCTGTCGGATCGCGGTTGATCGCGCGCGGGGGCGTTCCAGGCTAAACCCTTGAGTACAGGATTGCGAGATTTCCGGAAGGGGGTGTTGTTACGTGAAGATCTTCAGATTTGTGAAGTTCAGAAGTTACGTTCTGGGAGGTTGACCAAGTGTTACAAAGTGTTCGGTGAAGTTGCAGCCGAGGAGTTTGCAACGGGTTCGGCCCACAGTGAATGTTATTTTTAGTCTTGCCCCGAAGGGGTTACAACGGGCACCCACGCGTCCATTGACAGAGAGAGCGGAGTTGGCCTGGTAGTCACGGCTCCTGGTGAGGAACGTTCCGTGGATTACGAAACAACCGCGAGAGGCTTGTGCGTGACCCGGTCCCCCGGAAAGGAAGATACGAGGTGGTGGTAATGAAGGATGGTATCGATTGGCCAACCCGTGACGGTTGAGCCTGGTCGTGGTCGTCGTCATCGTCGCTCCACAACAGTTGTGTGTCAAAGGACCATTAAGGAAGAAGAGCCGCCGGAGAGGTCCCTCGGCGGAAGAAAGAAGTCGTGAACTCCGCGGAAGTCCGCGGAAGGGGCGCTTAGAATTTACTGTCGCGCACGAGTTTGGCGAAGAATTTGACGACCCCGAAGAAGGGCCAGACGGGGGTGGAAGAATCGAAGAAGCTGATTGAAACGAAGAGATTAGAGAGCACGTACGGAGCGAGGTGTCAGTTCTAAATTGGATGTGAGTGTGTCTGTGTGGCTCCACGTTGTTTTGTGTAGATTTTTTTCACCGTGCAAAGAGGTGGCACGAGGAGCAAGGTGTGAAGAGTGAAAAAAGGTAGAAGTGAACGACAGAAAATAACAACGGCGTCGAAAAACGTGATTTTGGCGAAACAACCAAGTTAGGATCCGATATCCTAAACCTCCCAGCTATTCGGGCAGTGAGTTCCCCTCGAAAGGGAGGTGGATTTTGTTTTAAACGGTCCTCGGCGTGGTGTTGTTGGGTGATTCGCGGAATTTGGCGCTGCTGCTACGGCTCCAAGAAGGTGAACTGATTAGCGGAATTTAGCCGGAGAATAGAGAGAAAAAACAGAGGGTCTAACCGTCTCGAACCGAGCCGAAGGTGAGTTTTAATTAGATTCTTATGCCGTTTTATTGACGCGTTTAGGCGTTTTGTTCTGATCTATTGATCGCGCGTGGACTTGGACGTGGCGAGTCGTCTTTGGAGAGGGAATCACCTCCAGCTTTAAGAAGCTTAGTGACGTGCTGGAAATAGCTTTAGAGGAATCTTGATGTGGTTTAGCGTGTAACAGCGAACGAGAGGAAAAAAAACTTTTTTTTGGGATTTGGTTGCTGACACGAGATTGACAGCTGGACTTGGCTGGGGTGTTGTGTGAAACTGCCGGGAGTAGATCGCATCTTGGACGTTAAATACTTCCACAAGTTGACTTGTAATGTGTTACATTAGTTAATGTTTAGTGGCTGGTCGATTAAGCCGAGTTCAAGGTCTTTTGAATATTTAGAAGTTATGGGTGCAATATTACTCTGAGAGTTCCAATCGAACTGTCAAATCAGGATTCCAATCGAGCAACAAGAACATGCAAGAATAAAGTTGGAATCACATTGAATTAAAGTAGGTTTTGCACATAACATGTTTTGTGAAACAATTGATCAGAATCTTTTATTATAATCTTGATTAAATGTTTGCTCAATTTTGAAAACAAAGAAAAAAGTTTAAAATTTAATATCTCTTCACAAAATTTTTTTTTTTTCAGGTTATCAATTTTTGGAACAAATCTCGGGTTAGTTTTTAAAAGGTCCTAGGCGCCAGTTGTAAAAAAAGTCGTTTTTGATTGATTCTCGATCAATTTTACGGATTTTCAAATTCAAAACTGTGTTAAATGCTCTTTAATGAAAAATAATGAAAAATTTGATTTGTTCCAGAAAAAAAATCTAATAGGTGTCTGAGGCGTTTAATCCTATTCCCAGGAATTCCCTTCCTCATAATCCCACTGCCCAGAATAACCCATTCTCCAGAAATATTTAGGACCATGATAAAATCAATGTTACACGGATAGAAATACTGTAAGCCAATCCGGTAACTCTGTGTGGTTGAATTCGACAACATGGAAATGTTTCCAAAATCGTCAACATTTTTTTCGATTTTGAACAACAATGATATCGATTTTGAAAACATTTGCTGTGAAATCGAGGCAATTGTTGACGATTTTTGAATCATTTCCATGTTGTCGAATTTGCTTACAGCATTTCTATCCGTGTATGTTTCGCATTTGGCATGATGCTATTAAGCATCAGTTTTGTCAGCAACCACAGAAATGTGCTGCTGCGAAAAAATCTAAATATCAATAAATTCATGAAAACATTGGTCCTCCTCCCCCCTCTCCAAAATTTTGGCCTATGCAATAAGTTAAATAAAAGTATTAAGTTTTCGAAAATTACCTCCATTCAAGCAAGTGAACTGATTTTTTTTCCCGACATGATTTTTTTTGAGTAAAGTACTAAAATTTTCACAAAATTTCGTATTAAAAAAAAACATCAAATTTCATTATTTGCAACCTGGGTGATGAATAGAGAGAATGCGTAACGTGATTTTCGAATGATCCCACTTTGTTTACATCTAAAAGGAGGAGGCTGTTCAAGCCAAGCATGACTTAATTCTTACTGGTAAATGAGCTGTTTGATATTCATGTATGTATGTGTTTTATTTTGTCGAGTTTTTGACATTTTTTGCTGGAAAATTGTGTGTGTTTTCAAATTTCGATCGGTTAGAAGATGCTTTTTTTTATGGGTGACGAAGTCCTGCGGCGACAGTGTCATTCTGCGATGTCGCAGATAAATTCCCTGGCTGATTTGGGAATGCAGCTCTTCTTGGCCCAGCGAAAAACATCGCTAATTCTATCAAAGCTGATCCAACAAACTGAGAAGATTTTCACTTAACCAGTAGGATTTCAACCGGAATCAAACAGTTAAGACAGCTTCTAGTTGGTTACAACCGCATCGACTCCATAAAAAAATTTCATTCATAATTATAAAAAAATAAGATCTCGTCTTCAACTATCGTAAAAATTTTTGAGTTCAAGTTCAGTTCCTCAAAAGCCACAAATTTTTCATTTCAGAAAAAAAATTTTTTTTTAATGATCGATAACAATACTTTCTACTTTTGGCAAACAGTAAATTGGTTTCACTTTGACAGTTCAAAATTTAGGCCGTTTTGCGAACTACTATTCAGCACCCAGTTTGCAACGTGGAAATTAAACGACGCAGAATTATGTGTGGGTCATTCCAGGTCAACTTTGTAGACTTTTGGACCAGACTTTTTTTTAAATACGTCTTTTAATCATAACTTTGCAACTATTTGAGCAAAAGACATCGTACAGGTTGAATTTTATAGAAAATTGTTCAATGAATTCAATACAAATAAAATTTCCACCCTTAAATGCCCCCTAATATTATATTTTAACGTTGCATGTATAAAAAATTCAGTTTTAATGAATTCCTTATATTTTTATTTTTTTAATTTTATCACCATCGTGTTTCCCGGAAAATTTTACATAAAAATCAACGTGAACCGCAAACTAAAATGAACTATTTGCGAGATACAGCGATTTTACTGAAAAAAGTTTGATTTGGCGCGTTAAATTTCTAACATGAAAATCGCGTAGGCGTTAAACAAAATAGATTTTTACTTTATAAGAGTCTCTGGAGTAGAATACAAAAAAAACAAAACATCGTTTTTTTAAATACTCAAATTGAAATAAAAAAAAATCAATTTACATCTTTGTCTTAGCGATCTCTATTGCAAGAATCCTACTGTGGTATTGAGTTACGCAATTTTTTAAATGATTTTCACTACGCAAAAATTTAAAGTGTGCAGTACAAAATGTTAAAAAATTAATTTAGTTTTTAGAACAAAAAAAACTCTTTTTTTATTAGTAATATGACGCAGAGTTTTGTAAAGTATTCACGACATAATAGTTTCTTGAAGAAAATAAAAAAAAACAGCAAATTTAATAAAATTTCGTTTTTTTATGCAAATACTAAATTTTTCTTGCAGTTTGAGGCTTCAAATGACGCAATTTGCTATGTTTTAGTTTTAAATTTAAATATTTATAAAAAAATATTTATGAATTTTTCATGATAGTTCAAAAAGATCTTCAAATGTAATTAAGAAAATAAAGATGAATTTTGAATGAATTTTAATATTCTACTAATTTCATGATTTTCTCAATGAATATGAGTTCAAATTTAAAAAAAGAAAAAGAATGCATTTTCGGATTTTCAGGACCATTTTCCACTAGGATCTTCTTCTTTTGATTTAAGCACTGGTATTTGTAACAACAAAATTCGTACAAAAAAATATATGTACGTGGGTGTACAGATTACTGAACATAAGATGACGAACTGTTTGATCAAGCGAACACCTGTGAACTGAACCAAGCTGCCGGCGGGTATGAAAATTATTCATTCATTCATTCATTCATTCATTCATTCAGGACCATTTTCCAAGTCTGTAAATAATTATTTTTGTGTGGTTTTGAAACACAATCCGAAATGTGTGTGTGGTCCAATCCAATACCCGCTAACCGGTAGCGAAATTATGGGAAAGTATAATTTGTATCAGACTGTGTACATGCCAAATGCTGATACAGCTTATCTCAGTCCCGGGTATTAGGTGGTGATAGCCCTCGCGCTGCTTCCAACGACCCATTTCAGAATGACAGAGCTCCTTGCGGTCCAATTCCGAGGTCACTGGGCATTGTTCGGCTCCGCCTAAACATAGAAGCAAGCATCTGAAGGAAACTCGATCTATATTTAGACTTCCAATCCCCTCAGGCAAATCAGGGATCAGCGCGTATTTAATAATATGAGAAGAAGAGATAACATGTTTCAACACTACGGATCAATTCACTGCTAGAGTGTAAACCTTCTGATAGCCGACTGCTTAGCGTCCCAGACCACCAATCCAAAGGTGTGAGTTCGAATCCCACCTGATTCATTTTCGTTTTTATTCATATTCAAATTCCTGATTCCAAATTTCAAAGGTACCGACCGGGATTTGATCCCTGAACCTTCTGCTTGGGAGACAGAAGCCGTAACCATTAAGCCACAGAGCCGGTTGGTTTTGAAACACAATCCGAAATACTTCCAAATTTATAGGAATTTGCAGTAGAACAAATTTCATATAAAATGTGAATACTTTTCTTTAGTGCTTCGAATTGAGTTTTAAAAACAATATAAATCGATTTATTTTACAAACAAAACTAGTTTCAAAGAATGTTGGGAAAAATTCTAAATAAAAAAATGCCTTAAATTTATATGTATTTTGTAAAAAAGACCATATAAAATTAGTTAACTAAAATAAAAACAATGATCTTTTCTTTGAAACTAAAGCAGCAACCTAAGTGATTGTGTATTAGACATAAACGAACACTTTAAATCTTTTAAAATTAATAATATTAATATCAATTAACACTATGACTACCAAAGACACCCCGGAATTCAAAATACGATTTTTTTAGGCAATCATTTTTTTAAACGCTATCGAAAAAACCATTTCATTCAGCCTTATTATTCAGAGGCATTCCGTTTTGATGTTTTTGGTTTCTTTTGGTCTTTTAATTTCACAACAAAGTTAAATTAGTTGAGTAATATACTCAAAAAAATAGTTTTAAAAGCAAATAATACACATTTCGATTTTTTTACCGAATCCGGTAATTGAAAAATCGGGGAAGTTTAGATTGGTAAACCATCTGTCAAAATGAACAAAATTATACCAAATTTCGGTTGTATGATGAACGATAATGAACTTTATTACCGAATTTCGGTATGTTTTAATCGAATTCGGTAGTTTTCTGTTACCGAACTGTTCAGAAGTTGAAAATTCGGTAAACTTTACCAAATTCGGTAAAAAGATTGTTCCAAGATAATATCTTTACCGTAAATCAAATATTTTAATAAGGGCCGTTGCAAATATTTTTCAAAATTTATGTCGCCCCCTCCCTTTCAAAACCGCTCCGAAAAATCAGGGGGCAAAAAATTTTTTTTCAAAAAACTTAATTTTTTTAAAGGAAACAGATATCTTGTTGGAGACCAACCCGATCACATCTTCCATATAGCTTGTGCTGACGGGCATGGCTACCAACGAGTTGTACGAATTGTAAATCTAAACGAAAAGTTCTTGTAGTACAAAAGCGTTCTTGTAACACAAAAGCGACTAGCGCGGCAAGAAGTGGCTTCAAGCCGAAGAATGTTATATTCCCCCCATTCCAATTTGACCCATCTTACGAGCAGTGCGAAACAGGAAGATTTTTGACTAGAATTAATAAAAGTTAGAATAGTGATACGTCTTTAAATAAAAGTACTAGTTTTACTAGTTTTGTGGTTTCAAATCAACATCGCGAGTTTTTTGTGCTACACCAACCGGGTCCGACGATCACTGGTGCCAACCCACGACAAACCCTCCAACCCGAACCGCAGAAGGACCTGCGATTCCCCAAACGACCAGCCAATCCGGAGCGACCACAACGAGCTATCGAACATATCTAATCAACTAGAAACAATTTTAAACATATTTTCTTGCGTTTAAAATCATATTTAGCATGTCTGAGATAGATCAATTATTTTTTCAATTTTTGTGAAATTCCAATGTACAGAACCGCAAAAAGTTTTTTTCGGCGAAAATGAAATATCTTCAATACTCTGATATTTCGAAAACTCATGATTTCAAATGCACTGGGCAGGTGTAATATGCATTTTAAAACACTTTTTTTTCATTTAAATGTTAATACCATGCCCCCCCCCCCCTTGACTTTGGCCAGAGTCGAGGGACATAAACTTCAAAAAATATTTGCAACGGCCTAAAGTCAAAAAAATATCTATTTCGGTCATTACATGATTTTTAAATATTTTCTGAACCCTCTACAACACGGGACAAATAAAAAAAATTGAAAACAAATTTTGTGGTAGAGGGTTAACAAAAGTACAACATCCCATTTTTGTTCCTGATGGGTTCGATAAAAGAACTGTACTGCAAAACAAAGGTCCAATTGATTTAATTTAACTTTAAAATTTAATCCACTCAGTTGTATCTAGAACAATATCAATGCGATTAGCCCGCAATTTACCGATGTAAAATACCCCCTCAATTCCTTCCAATCCTGTTAAGTGTATTGCTCTCTTTACGCTACCAAAACCGCTTACTGCCGTATGCATGCAGCGTTCCTCCCCTCAAGCCCAAAGCAACCCATTTTGCATGCAAATTTGTACCGACATCATCATTTCTCCTCATTCTGCCTCTTTCCTTTCCCAGCAAAAATTTTCAAATCACCATTTGAGGCTACCCGTTTCGACTTCTAACCGCGCACACCACAAAACAACGCAACATTCCAGAGCGGAGCACACTTTATGCCCGCGGCTAATCCAGAACGCGACTCTTGACTCAGGATCCCGTAAGCCACCCAGTTGACGAGTTCCTCAAGGTCCCTCAGTACAAATCCGATTGAAACAGTTCACTTTTAAGCGCTTGAAACAATTCTTGACTGACGACGACGCAAAGCTTGGTTGACGAAACCGTCCGACGAGACCAAATTGGATTGTCTGAACTGTTGTGCTCGCTGGGAACGGAAAGTTGTAAGGATTCACTTGGGAGGGCACAGGCACAGGTCGATTGGTTGAGTTGAGTCGAGCGGCAAGGGTTTCCATCGTCGTAAGGCGCCAAGCAACAGTTGTAATTCTGGGGATTGGGAAGGGGGTGTCAAGTACATGACAGAACGGCAAAAGTTATTGGTTTGACCCCGGTGGTAATGAACCCAATTATCAGCTGGGGTTTATAGCAATGCAACAGAGGCAGTCAATTTAGTTTGGTTGTTCATGCTGTAGCAAAAGTTAAACTGGGCTAACCTGGTTTGCCGTAAATCTTACAAAAATTAGGTCGCTCCCACTTCTCAGATGCCCTTTTTGCCCAAATTAACTCACAGTTCCATCATCTAGCTTCGCAGAACAACTGTAAAAGTCCAGGGTCCCCAAAAAAAGGAGAACCTCTCGACAAAACCTATATGATTACGCCATAAATCAGCTTTTGCTCACAACCAGTGTCAAGAAATGGTACCTCCAAAAAACAACCACACTAAATTACAGTGTCCCTCACCCGTAGATGGATCGCACACTGGTGACGACAAAAACGGAACTCACTGTGGGTCCCATCTCGCCGGGTTTCAATCCCCCCCCCGTCCCAAAGAACCCATTAGAAAAACAAACACTCTCTTCGAAAACTCCGCGCGCGAGTGCGCCAAACAGAAGCCATAGGGTAATCAATACCTTTGGTCCGCGCGGAGATCGAGAGGAACCCCCCCAGTCCACATCAACGATGTTGTCGCTGCCGAGACACAAATATAATTAAAATTCTTGAAACACACACAGGCACGCACATGCTGCGCGCAGCAACCCTGCCGGCGGCGGTTCGATTCCCGCAGTGCAGTGGCGTGATTGGATTTTTTTTCGCTCTTTGCCTTTTTTTCTCCCCGCTCCTCGATCATCGCGCGCGCGCGGAACCCTATGATCACGATCTCACTCAGCGAACACTGAACAGAGAGACGCGCGATCTAAATCAATGAGTGACGGACGATACCGGGGGACGCAAAAATCGATGGACCCTTTCATTTTCAGACCATCAAGAAGCGTTTGCGCGGGAGAAGATGCGTACGGAGGGAGAGTGATTCTCTGCAGAGTTTGAAAAAGATGTAAATTTAACAGTTTTGCATAAACGTGAAATGTAGCATTCGAAATATACTGCTTGAATTTCTACACGAAAAAAAATCATTTTTTTTATTTGACTTTTTATCATTTAAAGTGAAGTTAAAAAAAATATCAAGATCTAGTACCGAAGACATGTTAAAAAAAATTATATGATTTTTGGAAAATATCGAGCATAGTAAGTTTACGACAGGTCCAGCAAACAGCAGTTAAAAACGTAAAAAAAAATGTCAAAAAAAAAAATCAGCTCTTTGAAAATATTTTCTTTTACTGAAATATTTTTCTTGCATGAGAAAAAAAAATTTAATTTAAAAAAAAACGTTAACGTTTTTCGAAAAAAAAGTAGGCTCAATTGCCTGTAACTTGAAAGTAGTGGGGTCTGTTTAACAAAATTGCATTGATTTTGCATTTAACATAAATTTGGAAATTTGGTATGCACATTTGTTCAAAAAAATAAAAAAATAATAACTCTGGTACTATATTTTGCACCATCAGAAACTCAAGCGCAAAAGATGATTTTATAGTCACCCATAAGAAAAAGAAAATAAAAACACACGTATTTTTAAGATTAAAATTTTAAGTAATAGAACATCGAGATTTTTTTCCTGTTTTTTTTTAAGCCCGATTATTCACATAAACATTGTGTATGTCTAGTCAAGTTGTAAGGAGATTTATATGCTCTTTATAATTTAGAAATTAATTTTTAATTATTCATAAAATTTAATTTTAATTCGCACATTTTTCCCTGAAATTCAGTCAAGTTTTACTAATCATCATTGACTGAAGTTTCACTAAACGATTCAGTAATTCAGCACGGCGTGTTTTCTAGAACAACCTTATCAAGAAAAAATAGTCATCACTACTTTCAAATGTGTCTTATAGGAAATTTTCTCAGCTTTACAATGCTTCTAAGAGCGAAATGTTTCATTGGGAAATTTCTGAGATATCTCTATTTTAAGTTTTTTGGTTTTAAATTTCTTTATTATTTATTGGAAATTTTATACTAACTGAAAACAACTTAGTAGAAGGTTGCAAATCGCTAAACATTTTGAAAATGTTGTTACCATTTTTTTTTAATATATGGAATTTATTCAGAAATTTAAATCATAAAACAATGTAAAAATATATTTTTGTTAGATTATTACATATATATATTGTGTACAAATATCACGAGTCTGCTCTGATTTAGCTTGTTCAACCAAAACTTTGGCAGGTTTGTGATTGTTAATAGTATTGTTGAATTTTAATGAATAAATTTGATATTTTCTTAAGCAAACATTAACCAGGAACATAAATACAAATATGATTTAAAATCAAAATTTATTACATATTACTGTTGCAAGCTTCAAAATTCATATTTTCATGAGAATAAAATAAATATAAAATTTTATAAAATGTTTACTGTTGAAAATGCACTTAAAAGTAGCAATAAAACTCGAGTCTTCCAATTCAGAATGCTGAAAAACACCGTCACAAACTTTATTTTTGTTTGAACAATATTATTTATTATTTAAACAAAAACAAACAAACAAAAGTCTTTCCAAACTATTTGAACAAGAATCAAGAAATAAAACATTTTTTTAAAAAAGATGAGATAAAAGATGAAAGTCTTATAAACTTCTAAAATATTGCTTTTTCCTTGATCATTTAGTACAAAAAAAAACTAAATCAATCATTTCATACTAATGGAAAGTATTTCTCCTAAAGCTTGCAACAGCAGTTTGCAGTTCAATTTCGAGTATTAAACATGTTTTGTATTCATGCAACTGATTAAAGAAAATATGTTATTTATTTATAAAAATCTTGTAATACCCTATCAACCTCAAACCTGTAAATATTTCGGTTGTATTAGCTAATTCCAAGCTGAATCAGAGTAGACCGGTGTTATTTGTACACAACAATTATGTAATAATCTATTTATTCTTGCAAAATAGTAGTTTATGCAACAAGTTGCAAAAAGAGGATTTTTTCAGCACGAGTCGTTCATTTATCCAACGAGGTTCACCGAGTTGGATAAATACGACGAGTGCTGAAAAAAACAAGTTTTGCAACGAGTTCCATACAACATTTTTTGCAATTTCGAAAAACACCAATTGAGTGAAATTTTAAGTCGAATTATCATGTATTTTGTCAATAAATCGTTTGAATCAAAAAAATGTTGAAAAGTGTTACTTTTCGAAACAAGTGCTGAAAAGTTCAACTTTTCAGCACTCATTTCAGTGCTGAAAAGTAGAACTTTTCAGCATTTATTTTGAAAAGTGTTGCTATTCGATTCTGTTATTTTTTTTTCAATTCAATTAGTGTTTATTAGTAAATAATCAATTTACAATTTAGTGTTTCTTATAACCTAATAGAGTTTTGGAGTTCCTTTCAACTATGGTTTACACTATAATTCATTTAGATGTAATTGGATATTCTAACAATGGATTTGGCAAGAGAAGGAAAAATAAAAAAAAAACCTTCGAGATTTGCTAAGGAAAAGGATAGAAATAGGAAAAGCTTAAAACTAAATCACAGTTTGTATTGTCTGTTGACGTCGAAAAACTTCGCTGCACAAGGCAGCTTATCCGTTGTAGATGTACTTCATCATCAGCTCACTGAGAGCTTGGAATTGTTCTGCCTTGTTTCGGCAGGCACGAAAGCGCGTGAGCATCTCTCCAGCAAGGGCGAAAAACTCAGGAAGCGTGAAGAGATCATCACCGGTAACATCAGCTTGTCCCGGGGGAGAACCGCCCCAGAAGCGGCTACTCTAGCGTACGAACCTCCCCAACCGGGAGGGAACGCTGGGTTGGTCGATGGAGCCGCTCCGCCGCCAGCTGCTGCAGCGGTCGAGCTCGAAGTCTTCGGAGGTTGGCGGGACGCTGGCGCTTTCTTCTTCTTGTCCTGCTCCTCGATGTACTTTTTCCGCGCGGCACAGCCACGGAAATTCGCCGTGTGGTTTCCACCACAATTGGCGCACTTGACACGTGCTTTGTGCTGCTGGGCGTTTTCCCCCAGTTGGTCTTTCCGCGGAAGACTGCACCTTTCGGTGAAGTGGGTCTCACCGCACTTTACACACCGGGGTGGGAGATTGCAGTTTCTTGAGCCGTGTCCGAATTTCTGACAGCGGTGGCATTGGGCTGCGTCGGCCGGATTCTTCGTGTAGAATCGCCACGTCACAAAGAAGCCGTCCAGTGCTTTGATCCGCCGTAGGTCCTGGATTTTGACGGACCCGCGATCGAAGTACAGGAGGTACAAGGTGTACGTACCTGTCACCGTAGTCGATTTTGAGAGCACCTTTATCTCTCGAGGCTTAACCTTGACGCCCGTCAGGTGTTCTTCCAGGTCGGAGATCGGGCGGTCCGGATATCCCTGAAGGACGATCTTCACTGGGACCTTCTCTGCAGGATCAAATGTGAAGAATTTGAAGTTTCGCAACTTCAACTTCTTCACCACCAAGTCGAAATGCAGCTTTTGTGGGTAATCACTTGCACAGAAGTTTTGCTAATTTTGAGACAATATTGGAGTCCCTCAAGCAACTCGTCAACATCGTCAGCCAACGTATCCAAAACAAAAATTGGAGGTGGTCGTCGTTCCTTCGGAGAGTTACCATTTTTCTGCTTTCTTGCTTGCGCGCAAGTTCATCATCGTCATCGTCGTCGCCAGCACTGCTGCTGTCACTGTCGGTGTTGTTTTCATCTCCACTCAGCATCTCAAATTCGTTGCTGGTGGGAACGTTGGAAGTGGTTGTCGTCGTAGTGCTGGTGGACTGCTGCTGCTGCTGCTGCTGGCCGGAAGTGCTTCCGGATGCCCGGGTCGATTGTCTCGTCCGTACCGGGGACTCACGTGGACGGTATGACACGTGTAAAAATGAAGGATCGGTGACGTCACCGGGCACGCTCCCGTGCGCGATGGCGGTCGATGCGGCATTGGTGTGTTTACCTTTCTGCACTCTGCCGGTAGATGAACTTCGCGGGTTTTTCGAGGCCGCACTCGAACTGCCTCGGCCACGGCTGGCCCTTGGCATGCTGGAGGAGCAAACTCGCGGGTAATCACGGTAAATTACGGCGAAAAAATCGAAAAGTCTGAAGAGCTCCGAACACTTGACTGTTGCTGGCTGGTGTTGCCAGTCCCGATGATTCTGTTATTTTTGGTACAGAAAAGTAGGCTATTTCGTCGTTCAAGAATGACAGGAAAAGTATGTAGTTTCACGACGGAATTGCAAAAATAATATTTTAATGCGGTTTTATGATTTTAATTTCTGAATAAATCCCACATTTTCAAAAATTCGTTCAAAACAAAATTTTCAAAATGTTTAGCGGTTTAACCTTCAACAAAGTTGTTTCTTATATTATTTTGCACTTTTTGATGAGTAAATGATACATGAAACACATCATTTGACAAGGTTCCTGGACTGTTATTTAAAAGTTTCCAATAAATGATAAAGGATTTTAAAACAAAAAACTTAAAATATAGATATCTCAGAAATTTCCAGATGAAACATTTCGCTCTTAAAAGCATTGGAAAGCTGAGAAAATTTCCTATAAGATACTTTTGAAAGTAGCGATGACTATTTTTTTTCCTTAAGGTTGCTCAGAAAACACGCCGTGTCAGATTTTATTGGATTCACAGTTAATTGATGTATTGATCAAGGTTGTTATCGTCGAAACAAAAACACTTCCACTGATTCCAAGTCCAGTTTAGAAATGCTAAAAATTGATGAAAAATCGATAGATTCGTAAATTTAACGAGGTGTAAATTTTGACTGATTTTAGCGTGACTTAATGGATGAAGCCTAATGGTTATCGTTTTTTCGATAATTCTATCGGCGATAATGTTATCGCTGATAATGGAAGATAACTTATTTTAAAATCTTTTTAAAATCGATTAATTCAATCATATCAAGTTAAATTTTCAACGCTTTCACTAAGAATAAAAAAAAATAACGTATTTTTCGAAAATACTTAAATTTTCATAATTTGCGATATGGGTATCAAACGAAGCGAAATTTTGTCTGTTTCTTTCTTTTTATTAAAGTTTTTGTGTAAACTACTAAAAATTTCCCAAAATAACTAAAAAATACTAAAACTTTCATAATTTGCATTATGGGTGTAAACCGAAGCGAAATTTTTGTATGCTTTTTTCAATTTATTAGATGTTGTTTTTGAAAATACTGAAATTGTTCACAAAATACCATATTTTTTCGAAAATACTCAAATTTTCAAAATTTGCAACGAAGCAAACGAATTGAAATTTTGTATGGTTTATTTTTTTTAATTTTTCAGAGTCGTTTTTGAAAATACGCAAATTTTTACAAATTACGTTTCTTTTCAAAAAAAAACCTAAATTTCCAAAATTTGGAATATGCTTATCAAACGAAGCAAAATTTTGCATGCTTCATACCTACATTCAAATTGTGTATGCTTCATATCATACAAATTTTTGCGTCGTTTGATACGGTATTTTGTAGAAATTTTAGTATTTTACAAAAAAAGCTTGAATGAAGCGAAAAAGCATACCAAATTTCGCTTCGTTGGATACCCATATTGCATGTTTTAAAAATTCGAGTATCTTCGAAAAAAATACGGTAATTTGTGAAAGTTTTAATATTTTCCAAATTAATCTCTAATAAAGTGACCAATTTTGAATACTTTGAAACATGCTAGATTTAAAAAAATATATATATTGTTAGTGAAAGCATTGAAAATTTAACATTATATTGTTGAGTTAATCGATTTTAGAAAGTTTTAAAAAATGAATTATCGTCCATTATCAGCGATTGAGATTATTGCTGATTACGATGATTACGATGAACAAGTTGCATTGCATAACGTGAGAAAAATTCAAAATGATTTGAATATTTTCGGTAGAAATCAAGTTTTTTTTTTAATTTTAAAATATAATACATGTTGATAAAAATAGCATTTTTAATGTATTTGAAAATGTTTAAAATTTGTTTTGTTATTATTAGTACTCAATGCTGCAAAAACTGTTATAAATGGAGCTTTTCCTAAACATTTTTGAAATAATAAAATATTCTTGCTCTACTTTTGGTGAATTTAGAATGGGTTTCGTTTAGAGATACTTTAGCAAATTATTTTTGCTAAATTCTAAGTTTTTTGGAGGTTAAACAGGACAAAAATTGCAATGAATATTTTGTGTCAGGGGGTAACATTTTTTTTAACTATTGTTAATTCTAAAAGTAATTTTCCTGTACCCAATGACACTAAAACAACCTATTTTTGTATTTATTTGAAAAAGATTTTTGGGTACCGTGATATTCGAAATTTCACTTTCTTCTGTCAGCTTGACAGACCATATGCGGAAGGTTCAGCAATCGTTGCTGTTTTTTGATGCATCTATTTTTCAAATTACCTGATCCCGATTATGTTGTGACTAGCTGTAAAAATAGTTTTTCGCTTGAAACAACATTGCTGGTTTGCGCAATTCTCATCATTGTTTTTTAAGATCATAATAAAAGACTACAAAATAAATTGCTACATATTTCGTCGCTGTCGTGCTATCTTGTCGCATGTCGATTTGGGCCAAATTGAGTTAAGAATAACATTTTGTGCGGCTCTCAATGCCTCACCTATTGACCTTCACAGATCATTCAAAATTGATTTTAATCCTGAGATATTCAATTAAATCAGGAAAAAAACTCCCTGCATTGTTATCACTCTTCAAACGAAAGAAGTTTCAATTTTGTCGTGCTATTTTGACACACCCAGAATATTGCTGTAAGTGCGACAACTGGCCAAGGGGGGAGGATCGATCGTAGCAATCGGGGTGTGCGGACGCGAAAAGTTTTCGCTGTCGCAGTTTTTCTCGGGCTCCAATAATTTTTCATGATAGATTGTGAAAATTACTTGGAAAGTTAAGTTTTTCAAACGAGTGTTCGGCGGAAAAATGGGATAATCTAGATGGATCGCGGTGGTGGTGGTGGTGCTGGAGGAGGACGGTTCAATGGAGAGCGTGGCCTGTTCCGGATTGGTTGCGGAACTGGCATGGAACTCGGTAGCTGTCGAACCTTTCCCGAGGATGGTGCTCGGTCCCCGTCAAGGTCAACATCCCGCTAACGAAAGGGAATCGGAGCCGAGGGACACAGATTAATTCTCCGGCACCGGTTAATGTGGAACGCAGTCGCAGCAAGGAGGTTCCGTTGTCGCTGCGTCAAAAGCGTGAAAAATCCTACAAAAGGTGTACGGAGCGGATTACGAGTGGGCGGTGGCAAGCGGGAACAAGCCTTTTTGACGAAGACGAAGACGATTGAAGAGAAGCTGGTTTTGAACAATTTGTTCACTGGTGAGCTCGTTCTTTTTATAAAACAACAATTCTTTTATTTATTCTGACATACACACACATCATTCAAGACAACGACGGTAGGGCGTTCCCAAGGAGCAGCCGTAGCTGACTGGTTACGGGGTTTGTTAAGCAAATGTTCCTGGGTTCGATTCCCATCTGCTTCCAACGTGAAAGTATAGGAAATATAAATCTTAAAACTCTGAACATGAACGAAAAATCAAAGTCGCTCGAGTTGGGGTTCGATTCCCCGTCCTTTGGATTGGTAAGCAAAAATGCTAACCACTCGGCCATCGCGACTGGAATAAGGATTACTGTTACTATCAACTATATACGCGCTGGGTCCTTGTCCATTTGACAAGGGTTCGGAAGTTCTAAATAACGTTTGAATCCGATTGATGCAAACGTTCTTCAGGGCGGGGCTTGTCGATTCAAGCTGAGGTTCCTCGCGCTCGGCTAGCCAGCGTAGAAATGGGTCACCGAAGCTCGGCAGAGCTAACACCTTCCTAATGCCTATGCGAGTTATTTGCATGTATAGAATTTAAAAAATCTAAAATTCATGGAAACAACTCAATTTGTAAGAAGCGACCGCGTGGTTCCGTTTGGTTGGTTGCACACACACACACACACACACAAGTGCGACAACTGGCCAAGGGATTTCAGATCGATTTAAAGAGCAACTATTGGAGTTTTTCGGGTAGTTAGGTTTAAACATATTTACAGAGAATCACCACCAAACCAGCCAAACTCCAAACGCACTACTTCACGAAGGAGACATACTGATTACATGTCATTAGGGGGGCCGCTTCCAACCCCGGTCTCGGTAGCCTCGTTTCGCGTGGACCGCGCAAGTTCGAAGACCACGAGTTTTCGGAACACTTTATCCAGCTTCTTCGCGCTGCTGCTCCACGTTCCTCTAATTAATAGTCACAGTGACACTGGCACTGGCGTCTTCAAATGCGACTCTTTTTTTTTGCCTACCTCCAAAGATCATGCGGAATTGGGTCGCGCCGAATAACAGCAAAGGTCTCTTTGTGGCATCGAGCAGTGATTTGAACGCCCGAATGACACTAATAGTCACGGTTGATCCACCGGGGCTAAGAGCTACCGCGGTGAAGACGGCGACGTGACGCGATGCAGGGAAATGTGCGCGGCTTAAGGTGAAGTTCAGCGGGAGGAATTGAATAATTTACAAGATCGATCGCGCGGTCACGGGAGGGTTCGCGCAAAGGGCTTCCTAACGGTTCTGTACGTGCGGCGGTGGCGGCCTTTCCTCTTGCTGATGGAATAGTCGTGTCATTTTCGTCTCATTGATTGGGAGAATGGGAGTTTAGGACTGGCTGGTGATGGGAGGAAGTCTTAATTAGAATTGACGAAAACGGTTCTTCTTTTGTTGGTTGGGCTGCTGTTGTGATTAGGTGATGAACTTCTGAGTTGTGGTGGGCAATGCGGAACAAATTGGGTGCCCGGAGAACCTCATAAAAACTGGTGGGATTTGCTTTGACACACGGGTACGATTTCCTGCATTGGTGCAGCGTAAATAAGATGTAACGGAACACCTGGAGAAAAGCTTAATTAGATGAGAAAATAACCGAAGGAAGAATCAAATTCTGTCAATTGAACTTTTTGACAGTTACTGACCCTGAGTTAACGTTACCTTTCAGTAGTTCAATGCCATTCAACAGTAAAGTAACGAAATTACAGACATTTTTTCTAAATGATTTAAAACGTGTTCAGCCAATTGAATCCCTCCAATCCAAATCAATAACCTTGAAACTCGAACACTTGCCCGCAGCGAATCCAATTACGAGTTGACAAATCGAACCAATATGACCACCCCGACCGGTCCCGGTCCCGTCCAGCCAGTCTGGGGCCAGGGGCGAAATTTGTTGATTCCCACCTTGAATATCACGTACACACGCATTGCTCGACAGAACACCCGAGCGCCGACGAGCGCTGAGCCAGCCAGGCTGGTGGTAAATTCAAATTCACGTCACAATCCGCTGGTGTTCTCTCGTGTACCAAAGGTGGATTAAATTCCCAAGAAATTGCGCGCTTCTTCAGAACATGTCGCGGCGTTTTACGCGGAGTTACGGTCAGCACCTCGAGCATAATTTGCTCGTTGGTCATGTTTAGCTGGAAAGGTCACAGACAGTTGGACGTAAAAGTTTGAATTGATTTTTGAAGTTTGCACGGAGAGAAATATTGTCAGCTTTAGTGTAAACAAGTGTTGACGATTGAAGGCTTTGTTATTATTTAAAAAAGGGTGTGATTTGTGTTTATTTTTTCCGTGTAACAAATCCTCCAGGCGTTACATGTTGTTCTTTTATCGGTGGCGTCCAAATGCGCGCAGAAAAATGCATTTCCTTTTCACGATGTGTGTGTTTTCAGCCAGACAATAAGCGAACCGTAATTGATTTTCTTACGACAAACACACACAGCCGTGGTGGTAATAACGATTTGACGCGCTCCAGGATGTTGTCCGTCGGGCAATTTCGATTTGCGCAGACTTGGTCGCCATAAACGGTCGCGTAGAACACAGTAAAAGGTCGATGGTTTGACAGTGATTTATGTCAAGATTTGTTAATTCCAGTGATCTTGAAAACAGATTTGAAATCACTCAAATTTGGTCAAAATCGACATACTGAGGAATGAGAAACTTCTTTTTACGCTGAGGCGTTACGCTTTTTTGCTCGTCGATTTCTCTTAAACCATCGAATATTTTTGCAAGCTTCAAAACGCGTTTTGTAGATTTGAACAAAACCTGTAAATTGCTTTTAAAAGATTGCAAAAATGCTGCCTCGTTCCAGAGAATTCTACAAATCAACAAAACGTAACGCATCGCGTAAAAAGAGGTTTCTTTGTATCAAAACTCATTCCTGAGCAAGGCTGTTCATCATAGGTAAACGTCATCTTGGTTTGCAAAAGTGCAGTGATGTCAACCATCGCGATGCTCATTTTTGGTTCGCGGGACATTTTTTGTTTGTAGTGCTTTTCAGTTACGGATTCGACAAAGTTGTGTATGAAGGACTTGTAGAACACACCAAATCGTTCAACTTTGCTGAACAAAGTGTTAATTTTTGATGAATACAAAAAAAAGTTACAACCAAAAATGCGTTAGGCAAACAAAAGCATCGCGAACCATTGGTCCTGAGGTCTGAAATCTTCTTGTAACTTTTTGCGTAAGAATTTTACAGCTATACAATGTTCTGAAGAAATGTTGCTGTTGGTGAGTTCTACAAATGCTTCAAACACCATTTTGTCGAATTCCGTAACTGAAAAGCAACACAAACAAAAAATGTGCCGCGAACCAAAAATGAGCGCCGCGATTGTTGACATCACTGCAAAAGCGTGAGTGCATTACTCCGTGCCACAAAAACCAAAACAATAACAATAGAACAAAGTGCCGTGCCAGGAAAACTAAAACATAAACAAACGAGCATCCATTGGAGTGACAGAGTCAAAGATGGCTATTTTGACAACCGCACCACTACACATTCAGTCGCGAGTACGAATATAGAGCTTTATGACGTTTCGCATACGCACACTAGCGCACCATTTGGTTTTGCTGCCTGACAAAATTTAACCTCACTTTATTTTCGTGTACGTACACGCAATACATACGCACATAGATTACTCTATTCGAATTTGACAAAATTTGAGTAATTTTGGTTGAGTGTTTTGAATCAGTATATTTTTAATATTGACGTTTGCAATCAGTGACATAACCTAACTTTTTTTGGTTCCTCCAGCAAATGTTATTGGTCCAATGATGAAATGTATACAAAAAGTTTATCCTGCTCGTTCCTAATTTAAACATCAACTGACGTGAGCAGGATAGGCTCTTTATTTTCATTTAAACATTTTTTTTTCATAAAATTATTTTTATTAGGTCCTTTTCGGTGCTGGGACCTGGTTAGGACCGAGTCGGCTTTTGTAATTACATTTGACTTAATAATTACAGAGGATCTTTTGTGTAAATGTTAGTGGGAGGGGAGCCGATTACCCGCGGCCTACTCGGGGTTAGTAGGGAAGGGATTGATGTTAAACATTTAAACATTGGGCCTTTTTATTTTATATTCACCTCCAGCAACACATTTCTATAGCTTGACGTTTGCTGAGGGATTCTATAAGATGATAACAAATCATTTGTTGCATTAGTCAATGGGAGCGTTGCTACACGATCATTTCAAATCACAATGTTTTGTAAAACATTTTCAAAAATAAGTAAATGAAGCATCTGCCAGATATGAGTGAATTTTATGCAGATCTGAGTGACGCACGCAATTTTTGTTGAATTCCGTGTGAAATTCACTCAAATTTGACAGATGCCCATTTAATCATTCTTGTTCGATCAAGTTCGATTTTAAGGAAAACTGATTGATTTTGAAAGTGCGTGTATTGTTTTGGTTTTCATTCAGTAGATTTTTGTATACCTAACAGCGATGGATTCAACTCGAAATTTCTTTCTTCATATCGCTTTAATTCTCACCACCGATAGTGAAGCGTTGTGAAATATGATGAAAAAGTCTCCCTTGATCTTTCGAAAGAATATCAATGAGGAAACAAGATTGTCTTGAACATCTGTGTTGTTTACAAACAATGAATATTGGCAAAAAGTGACAATATATTGAGCGGCATTTGACATTTTATTTGTGAATGTATAAGTGAGATTCAAGTTTTTTTTTATAGAATCTTGAAATCGTTTACGGATATCTCAGGATAGAAACAGAGGCCTTTTACCTTTCGAAGTTCTCCCTCAGAGAGTATTCAGTAAAACTCTTTTGATGAGTATTCTATCGCTAGTGAGATCGAAGAGCGGTTGTCACTCTTTAATTGTCAAACTTAAATCTCTCAAACTACAGAACCTTCACTGTAGTGCCATTTCCCTGACGTAATACCCTCCAAAGTGCCCCGTTCCCCCAGAATCCATTCGGACCTATGATTAATCGAGCGCTCGAATCCCCGGCGTCGCCGGTAGGGATTAATTTATCACGGCACTTTCGGGCACTCTCAACTTAAGTGTCCACCGCACAACCTCCTCTCAATTAGAACCTTAAGCTCAAGTTGAGAGCTTCTTAAAGCTCAATGACCCGTAGCTGCTGCGCGGACACAGCCCGCGATATGTAAATTCGAACCGTAATTTATGGCCGTTGTAAAACGTCCCAGCAGCAGTCCGTCAGACGACGTGGAGGTGCTTGACCATTTGGCGGGGAAGAAACGGGAATCGTCTTCTCTTGCTTTTCGCGACACGATGACAAGTCTTCGCAAGGGGGAAGTTGGGAAGCCGAACGAAAATGGATTCCGTGGAAGGTTCCACGGCCGTGAGCTAGGGCTTAGGCAGGTGACCGGATATCTGGGAAGTCTTGGAAAGGTTTTAAATGCTCACTGTGCTTAATTAGTTAGCGATACGAGGTATTTGAAAACGAAAGAAGCCTAATCCTTTGATGAGATTGACAGAAAAAAGATCTTTGAACCAAGATTTGAGACGATGCTCTCGGATTGACATTCCTCCTATTTACCTCTGCGCAATGACGCAAACACATTCTTTTGGTCTGTTATCTTTTAAGCAGGTATTCGACTATGACAAACAAACATGCACTGTTTAGTGTTTGACAGTTTGCGCAAACAAAGCAAAATGTATGCAGGCTGACATTTCTGCAAACAAACAAAGCGGGAAAGCTGTCAAAAAGTTCGAGTTTATTTGTTTGTTTGTCATAGTCTAATACCTCCTTGGCCGATTAAATTTGGCGTCGTCTGATGAAGACACTGACAAGCATGATATCTGTGTTATACGGTGGAAGTCACATTGAATGCCAGAACTCTTTGATTTGGGTGTAGCGCAATGCTAATAGATTCTTCAAGCATTCTTCACCCTTCGGTTTAAATTTCCCTCTGGTGTATTTTTTAATCTTCGTCTAGATAGTAAACACTCTTGGTCACTTCAAAGCGTCGGCATCCGTCGTTCTTTAAAGGTATCCGCAAACACCTTGCACTGCCTGTTTACGACCCCGTCCAGAAATACCGTTCTCCCTGCATCGGCTGCAGTCACTGAACTGCAGTTTCCTCCTGCTCCGCTCCCTCCCCGTATTGGTGCAATTATTCCTGCCCATTGACCACTTATTAATCAGTTATGATTGAAAATAAGACTTTTTTACAGCGAGTTTGCGCGCACCCTTAACCATTCAGCTTTTGAACGCTTCTTCACGTACCTTCTTCTGCTTTTGTGTTTGCCAAGCCGGCTTGATTGTATGTTAATTTCGTAACTTCCCACCCCTCTTTCCTCCTGCCTGTCCGACGCGATTCTTTGCCGAGCCAATCCATTACTATTGCTAATCGCGTTACTCATAATTTCATGCTTACACTCTGCTCTCTTGATCCTCCCCGCCGATCTTCTCGGCTACTTATGTATCGCTAATACAACAGGTTGCACTGCACCGAGCGGGATTCCTTCCCTCCTTCAAACGTGTTTGTATGGTTACCCCTCTCGGTGCATTCGTATCTTCTTCACCGACAACGACGACGACGACGACCTTTGTCGACATTGTCGGCGCGCATCTTCACCACACCGGCTACTGCCAGTAGTCGATCTTCAGCTGATCTTGTGTCGTGTGCGCTCCGATGTCGAGCTGATGCACTTTTCCATTAATAAAACATACCCTCGAGGGGCTTGGATCTTCAGAGCGCCGATGATGATCACCGTCCTCACACTTTGAGGGGCTGTGATGATGGCCGAGGTCAACGATCAAATAAATTATCGATTTGGCCGCGGGGGTGCGCTGCTGCTGCTGCGTGAGCTATCCGAGCAAAGGTTAACCAATCGTTGAACCCCCGCGTGCCGGGGTATTGAGCGATTAACATTGACTTCCACGGAATTTACTGTCTTGTTAGAACGAACGTGATGAAATTATGTTTGACAGCTACCTCACCTTTTGAGCTCTTCGCTTTGGTTGTGACCCATCAAGGTGGAACAATGCTGGAGGTAGGCATCTGTCAAACGTGAACGCGTTTAATCAGCTTACTAGATCATCCCAAATACACGTGGGAAACTGGTCAACAGATTAAAAAAATTCCCTCCAATTTAAGCTCCCTTCGTTTTCCCCCTACTGTTTAACAAAAGCCGTCAGACGAAACTCACTTTCAACGAAAAACCTCATCTTCATCATCATCATCACTTTCTGACAAGCCGATGTTTGTAAATAAATTATCAACTCGTCACTATTTCACCGCAAGAGTTCGCTCGCGCGGTCATCCAAAGCCAAGCTCGCGTCAAAAGTAAACAAACACAATTCACACTTTGACAGATGATTAATGCCCGCTAAGAAAGAAAAAAAAGAACTCGGGAGCCCTCGATGACAGTCGCGCTCCGCGCGCGATAGGCCCTACCGAATAAGATAAATATTTGGCCTTTCCAATGCGAGAACGAAGAAGACGAAGAGAAACAATAACAAAAGTATCGACGGAAAACAAAGGGGGACTCCAGCTTTGTTTGTTTACTCTTTTTTGGGGGTTATGTTTCGACGATTCGGAATCGAAAGTTTTTCAGTTCCTCGTGGTTACGTGAGCCTTGCGTAACTGTCCGAAAACTTTTTGGACGACCCCTGCCGGCGAAGCCGGAGAACCGGGACGCCTACTTGCGAGTCCCGGCGGGATCAGGTTTCAAAACGGGTTTGTCGTCGCCTTCTGCGATTTTGTTTTCCGTTGGGGCTTCTCGGCGTCACTTTTTTTTCGTTGTTTTCTTAATGAGAAAGCTTTTGCCGCGCGGTACAGTTTGTCCTTCTGAAGGTTATGTCTTCCGGGAGGGGGATGCTGCTGGGGAACGATTTATTTACATCACACCGGTGCGACCGGGAGGAGTGATATAAAATCAACATAAACACATTTGTCAAATAAATCGTGATAAAAGGGAAAACGAAGAATTAAATTAACATTTCTTTTGTCTCTCTTGTGAATGGTGCCCGCGGGATAGGGCTACCAGCGGGACGACGATCTAAAATTGACAGATTGACAGGTTGACAAATTGACAGATTGACAGTTGACAGCACTCATACAAGATTTCACTATATTCAAAGAAACAGGAATGCAAACTCTTCACCATAATTCGATTAGTTGTCAAAACTGTGTTGACAACTCGTTACACGTTAACAAAAGTTTACTCAATTTAAGGGATTAACCTTCTGTCACTAGCGCATTAACCCTTTTGTTAACAGCCTGTAACCCGAATCCCGAAATTGGCTGAGAGCGCATTCGATTATTTATTTTTTCAATCAAACGCTTCTCCCAATCGCGAAGCCAAAAGAGCAATCTCCGAGGTAGAAGATCACAAAAACGAGGGAGAAGATTAATTGGACGGAGAGTTTACAACAAAGCGACGAACCCTCGCACGAGAATACACGCACGCAGCGAAGATCGATGAAATTGAAATTAATACACACGTGAAAGAAGAGAAAATGAAAAAAAGGGAGAAAAAAGAGAACAAGATCTAACGAAGGCGAAGAAGCTCGTTTGTTCCTTTTCTTCTCGGCAAGCGCTTGCTCCATTCTGCGGATGCTTGATTTCATTAGCATCTCCTCTCTCTCGCGTTGTCTGAGGCTTCGTTTGTTATTGCTGTTGTTGTTGTAGATTAGGGAAACAATTGGGATGCGATTTCGTGTCGGGGAGGAATATTTTTTTCTCCTTCCACAATTCCTCCTTTTATCTCTTTCTCCTTTTTCTGAGACTCGAAGAAAAGAGTTGTTGTAACCCTCAAAGCTCTTCAAAGAAGAACAATGCCGCGTTTGGAGTTTTGTGAAGGTTGTGCGCGCCTTGATTGGACGGTTATTTATGAGCGTTATAATTTGTTCAACTCATCAAATAATTTTCGGTCAGAATTTACCAACTCTCGTACACGAGAATTGAGAAGGTGCAGGTTTAGTTGGATAATAGGAAAATAAATAGGACCGTTTTGGGTTCGTTAAACCGAGTTTTACTCGGTAGAAAGTTTGGCAGGATGTAATGATGAGGAGTTTGATGAACTGGGAGGTTTTTTTTGGGTTGATTATTTGAGTTATGACCGCCGCAGGTCAACGTATCGGATGCTTAGAAAAACATCAAATTAAATTTGGGTACAGTTAGATGAATTAGATGAAGCTACTCCCCTAAACTTATTAAGCGTGCAGGCGTTACGCTTTGTATTTCTTTGATAACTCTGGAACGACATCACATTTTTGCAATCTTTTTTAAGATAATTTTAGATTGCAAAAATGTTATTTCTTGTTTAAGAAATCAATGAAATACAAAGCGTAACGCCGGCGCATCACGCTATTTTGACAGTTCATATTGTGAAAGCAGACAAAAATCGAAACACGAGCGCAACCTGTCAAAGCCTGTTGCGCCACAGGCTGATGTACACGCTTACGATAAACCGCTTCATTTTTGTATGGCGCAACAGATTGTTTTGCGCAACAGAAGAGATGCGCACTTCGGTTTGGTGGAAGCTGCATAATACATAACGTCTTAACCATACGATAGCATCCATAACGTTGGTCCTGGCCAACAATTTCGAAAAGCATTTGTGAAATCAGCCAACGAATATTAAGGATCTTGTAATCTGCGCAGGCGTTACGCTTTGTATTTTGTAGATTTTTTCAAATCAGCGCAATATTTTTGCAATCTTTTTTAAGTCACCTGTTCTTCTTGGGTCATTCCTAAAATATCTTAAAAAGAATGCAACAATGAATGTTTTGATTTGAAGAAATGGACTACATAAAAAACGTAACGCCTCCGCTAAGTCTGTGGTTAAACTGTGATATTTAGATAAATTAAAGTTAGGATAAGTCATCAACTTACCGGTAGATAGCTATTGTTATCCGAAGCTTTTCTTGTAGGTACTAATGAATTGAAACAGCTATAAACTATTTCTAACCAAGCCAAAGTCATATCACAGGTTGGTCAAGGTCGACAACTCAGCTATCTGTCCCACTTCTGACAAATTAAAATCTCCTCAAATGTGCTACCTTTCTCCAAACATCCACGGCCACGCAAACCCCACAATTAATTGAACACATCCCCCACCAAAACAACACTCCACCACTTCCAAACCTTTCAGCGCGAAACCTTGAAACGGAATCCTCGTTTAATTTCCTGATAACCCCATCACACCCGTTACTTTGCATCGACGACCACCCAACTAATATGGGTCACTGGCGTTGAAAACTCCAAAAACCAAGAAACTGGCTTAGGTCAGGATCGGCAGAAGTGTTTCAAGATCATCTCCCGGCGCTGACCGCCCGTGGAAATGTAATCCAGGTCAGCCACACAAATCTAATTTAGATAAAACATACACACCCCGACACCCTAAAATTAAATCGTTCCTGTGTAGCGAGCATCCTTTTCAGGTGGGTGGCGATGGGTGCTGTTATGATTAATAGCAGTTGTATCCATTAGTTGGTTTGCTGGTTTTGGTGCACGGAAAAAGTCGAGTTTGTTCAAGTTGTCGTGAACTTTTGTTCATGAAGTCGTGAATAAATGTTCATTTAACTGTATTTTTGTAATATTGGATTGAATGATTGTCACGGTTCCACGCATTTAATGGGTTTAGATTTGTTATTCATGATACCATGATTACCATAAATAATTCATGACATCGTGAACTTTATTCACGGGTGTTCAGGACCAGGCGTTACGTTTTGTTTTTTTTTTCAGATTTAGATTTAGAAATTTTTTACAGTGAGAAACAAAGAACAATCTGTAAAGGTTTGGAAATGTAGAAAGATTCACATTTCGAAAAATAAATGATGAAAAAAGAAACCGTAGCGCCTTTCCGTGTACCTCCCTTCTGAGTGGGTGGTGAATTTATAATAACCAGCTATCAACAGCTTTTTTATGTGTCTTCACCCTGGCTACTGACTTCTACTGTTTTCGGCAGGTCGAACCCGCTGAAAGAAAACCAAACCACACGGGCGATTGTTATCACTCGCGCGCGGTTTGAAACTCCATTAGCCGGTGATCTTTCTGGTCCAAGGTCGACGCTACCGTTAGGAGCCGTGTCCCAAATTCCGTCAAAAGTAGTGGTTGGGAGATAAGACCGGAGTTTAAGGGTTGCGTGAACTTGGCCGTTTCCGCTGGACACCAGTAGAGTGGCTCGAAAGGAATCGATGGTGGCACAGTTCCCGGACCGTTGCGCCACTAACACTTCCGGACCGGATGGCCATCAACTAATTGAGAGCGGAATGTTTGGCGGCTAAGAGCCTCTGGCGGACTTGATGGATACCGTTGGGGCGAGAAATGAATTAGTTAGCTAATAAATTGGACCAGAAATTCAAGGTTGCGGACCTAGTTTCTGGAGTGGTTGGAAGGATATCATGTCATAAATCAGCGTGAATGTTAAGTGAAAGTCTAAAAAGCCTGACCTGTTCAACTTTGGTTGGTTTGGGGTTAAATTTCAGATTTAATCTTAACAGAACTTACCCAAATTTGATTGAATCTGAGTAATCTTGTATGTAAGTGTACAGTGAAATTTGACAGTTCTTAATAAAAAAATGACAGCACTGCGCATAACTCCGCTCCAATTTCTAAATTCAGTACTTATTTTGGAATATATTTAAGAATGTCAGGTAATATTTGAGTGAATTTCAATTGCATTTTGATAAGTTTCATTCACTCAATGCCGCCTTTAGCTTCACTTACTCTTTCATGAGTAGGATCGTTTTGTCTAAATCTAATTGATTCTAGATGTGCGTGTTTGATAGTTTGTTGTTTACATTAAATAATCATCTGATGTCATTTGTCATTTAAATCCACCAATATTACTTAGACTTTGATGTAAACTAAACCAATTCAAAAATAAGCTTTGGTACATGTGTCAGATTTTGGTTGTATTTAACCCAAAATTTGACATTTTATTTAAAAATTACACAAATTTTAACTTGGTTTAGATTCAACGAAATCTGAACAATTCTAAAGAAATATACCGTCGACTGCGATGAGTGTTGTCCCGCGGTGTCACAGATTCTGGCGAGGAATTTGTTGATGAAGGGAAACATCTGTGAAAAAGATGTTAAAATGTTCGAAGACGTCATCAGACGTCTAATCTGTCAGAATTTAGGACGTGTTTTGACATCTGCTCTGTCAAAATCACTTGGATCGAAGTTGAAGAGATGCCGGCAATAATGTAAACAAAACAACAACGCAAGGGCTAAGAAATAGATTTACGCAACTGTTCGTTCTGTCCTTGGCTCAAAAAGACTTTCTGTAAATCTCAACCTGTAAACAAAACCCACCTCCAGCAATTACACCGATAACAATCGTTCCAGATAGTTGCTTCGTCAAGGTAAACAACTTTTTCACGCCCTCCCTACGCCATAACTGGGAAAAATAATAAGTTCTTCAATAATATTTCCGTTTCCATTTCACCGAAGGTCACATCGCAGTGGTTCTTATCATTTGAACGGCACTCGTCGTTTCGTAGAACAATCAAGTCAAACAGTTTGTGACCCACGTGGTTGGACACCTCCCACTTTAGAGGGCAAATGTTTGGACATTTCAGATTAGCGAGCGTACTTGACGTAACGACTAGAGGAAACATTTGCGTAAATTTCTGTCTATAACGAGGGGTGCGTCACTTATGCAAGCGGTATCTTGAAAGCGTTGGTGTCATTCCCCTAGTATGACAAAACTGCCATTTTGGCGGATCAGGTGAAGACGAGGGGCACGACAGTGTTCAAAACAAAAGAAAAGTGACATTTGCGAAGAGCTGTCAAACGTTTGACATTTCGCAACCTCTGTCAACATATGAACGAGGGGTGATTCAAATGTTAACAAATCCTGTTAAAATGTGGCAATTCCCCTAAAGCACACCTGGAGTTGCGTGTGAACTCCGCGTAATGACCATCAATCGTTTGGATACTTTCCGAGCACTTCTCCGCGTCTTCCCCCTCGAATTTCGTTGTTTTAATAAACTCTCGGACCGTTCCGCTTGTCTTCGTTGACTTCTTTTTGTGGTTTTTTTTCCCTCGGTGGCCAACGCTGAAGTGAGTGGTCAGCGCGCGGGGGTGGAGTTTTATGTCTTTATGGCCATTTACGACCGGCATGCTCTTTAGAGTTCCTGTAAAAGTGAACCATTACCCGGTT